>NW_028165989.1:2500-12844 GCF_964263955.1 Coregonus lavaretus | reverse complement strand
CGATGTGGTCTCTGCGGCGATGTTCACTGCTCAGAATGGAATCACCAGCTCAAAACAGTCTTATTATATTTATATTTCACCACACCACCACTGCCTCTGCCAGCTGTGCTGTCGCTGGATAACAGCCTGCTTCCTTTATATAGGCTGTGACAATATGATTACCCTCCTAAAAACAAAGGTCAACATCAACACGGCTGTAACTGTGTTGTTACACAGACCTCAAATAAACAACGATGAACTTTCGTTTCTGCATTGATGAGAACTGAGTAAGATGTGGCTAAAAAAAAAATGCTGAAAATAAGAGTTGGATATAGAGATGGAGAAGAGTGAGAAAGAGAGAGATGTGTGAGGGGCGAGAGAGCAGACTAGCTTTTGGCTTTTTGTTAAGTGATATCATGGGATGGATCTTCACATGCACAGCCAGTGTCCATTTAAACACACCTCCAGACAGGTCATCCAAGATCTGGCAATAGATTCACATCTGACCTCTCTAAACTGTAGTCAACAACAGAAGAAGAAACATAGGTAGGAAAATAGAAAAGGATCTCAACCTCCTGCCTGTTGATTTCAGATGGATAGTCAACCTCCTGCCTGTTGATTTCAGACGGATAGTCATCCTCCTGCCTGTTGATTTCAGACGGATAGTCAACCTCCTGCCTGTTGATTTCAGATGGATATATTCTGTACTGACATCCCCTCTGGCCTCAACCTCCTGCCTGTTGATTTCAGATGGATACAGTGGGGAGAACAAGTATTTCATACACTGCCAATTTTGCAGGTTTTCCTACTTACAAAGCATGTAGAGGTCTGTAATTATCATAGGTACACTTCAACTGTGAGAGACGGAATCTAAACAAAAATCCAGAAAATCACATTGTATGATTTTTAAGTAATTAATTTGCATTTTATTGCATGACATAAGTATTTGATCACCTACCAACCAGTAAGAATTCCGGCTCTCACAGACCTGTTAGATTTTCTTTAAGAAGCCCTGTTCTCCACTCATTACCTGTATTAACTGCACCTGTTTGAACTCATTACCTGCATAAAAGACACCTGTCCACTCTGGATAAGAGCGTCTGCTAAATTACTAAAATGTACGTTTGCCAATGACCATCTGGATGATCCAGAGGAGGAATGGGAGAAAGTCATGTGGTCTGATGAGACAAAAATAGAGCTTTTGGTCTAAACTCCACTCGTCGTGTTTGGAGGAAGAAAAAGGATGAATACAACCCCAAGAACACCATCCCAACCGTGAAGCATGGAGGTGGAAACATCATTCTTTGGGGATGCTTTTCTGCAAAGGGGACAGGACGACTACACCGTATTGAGGGGAGGATGGATGGGGCCATGTATCGCGAGATCTTGGCCAACAACCTCCTTCCCTCAGTAAGAGCATTGAAGATGGGTCATGGCTGGGTCTTCCAGCATGACAACGACCTGAAACACACAGCCAGGGCAACTAAGGAGTGGCTCCGTAAGAAGCATCTCAAGGTCCTGGAGTGGCCTAGCCAGTCTCCAGACCTGAACCCAATAGGAAATCTTTGTAGGGAGCTGAAAGTCCGTGTTGCCCAGCGACAGCCCCGAAACCTGAAGGATCTGGAGAAGGTCTGTATGGAGGAGTGGGCCAGAATCCCTGCTGCAGTGTGTGCAAACCTGGTCAAGACCTACAGGAAATGTATGATCTCTGTAATTGCAAACAAAGGTTTCTGTACCAAATATTAAGTTCTGCTTTTCTGATGTATCAAATACTTGTGTCATGCAATAAAAGCAATGAATTACTTAAAAATCATACAATGTGATTTTCTGGATTTTTGTTTTAGATTCCGTCTCTCACAGTTGAAGTGTACCTATGATAAAAAATTACAGACCTCTACATGCTTTGTAAGTAGGAAAACCTGCAAAATCGGCAGTGTATCAAATACTTGTTCTCCCCACTGTACATTCTGTACTGACATCCTCTTTGGCCTCAACCTCCTGCCTGTTGATTTCAGATGGATAGTCAACCTCCTGCCTGTTGATTTCAGATGGATATATTCTGTACTGACATCCTCTCTGGCCTCAATCTCCCTGCCTGTTGATTTCAGATGGATATATTCTGTACTGACATCCACTCCGGCCTCAACCTCCTGCCTGTTGATTTCAGATGGATAGATTCTGTACCGACATCCTCTCTGGCCTCAACCTCCTGCTTGTTGGTTTCAGCACAGTACGCGGTGGCAGTGGGACAGGGTGACACAACTGATGTTGACAAGTGTCTGGAACAGAAGAGAGAAAAGGGGGATAGAGAGAGAGAGAGAGAGAGAGAGAGAGAGAGAGAGAGAGAGGAGAGAGAAGAGAGAGAGAGAGAGAGAGAGAGAGGAAGAGAGAGAGAAGAGAGGAGAGAGAGAGAGAGAGAGAGAGAGAGAGAGAGAGAGAGAGAGAGAGAGAGAAGAGAGGGGGGAAAGAGAGAGAGAGAGAGAGAGAGAGAGAGGGGGGGGGAAAGAGAGGGTACTAGGGAGGGAGAGAAGAGATGAGAAAGCGACAGCAGAGAGAACTCTAGAAAAGATTGAACGAATTCCAGAGTGAGAGTAGGCAGAACAACAGCAGGAGAGAGACATAGAGGAGAAAGAGAGAGACATAGAGGGAGAAAGAGAGAGACATAGAAGGGGAAAGAGAGAGACATAGAGGGAGAAAGAGAGAGACATAGAAGGGGAAAGAGAGAGACATAGAGGGAGAAAGAGAGAGACATAGAGGGGGAAAGAGAGAGACAGAGGGGGAAAGAGAGAGACATAGAGGGAGAAAGAGAGAGACATAGAAGGGGAAAGAGAGATACATAGAGGGGGAAAGAGAGAGACAGAGGGAGAAAGAGAGAGACATAGAGGGGGAAAGAGAGAGACATAGAGGGGGAAAGAGAGAGACATAGAGGGGGAAAGAGAGAGACATAGAGGGGGAAAGAGAGAGACATAGAGGGGGAAAGAGAGAGACATAGAGGGGGAAAGAGAGAGACATAGAGGGGGAAAGAGAGAGACATAGAGGGGGAAAGAGAGACATAGAGGGAGAAAGAGAGAGACATAGAGGGGGAAAGAGAGAGACATAGAGGGGGAAAGAGAGAGACATAGAGGGGAAAGAGAGAGACATAGAGGGGGAAAGAGAGAGGGCAGAAATAGAGAGAGGGAATAGCCTAAGCCCTGCATGTCCCTGTTCTTCTGGTTGTCTCCTGATACCCTGTGGGACACCACAGTAACCCCGGCTGTGGCTGGGCGCTGTGGTGTCGCTGTGGTGCTGCCCCAGGCTTCAAAGGCCCCAGGCCCAGACACAGACTTAATTAGAGGGGCCAGGCCCGGACCAGGACCAGGACCCTGCGTGTGCTGGGGACAAGCAAGTGGAAACTGTGCACAAGTGCACGCTACACTACACTACAGTGCAGCAAGGCAGGCTAGGGAAAACTGACATGGGGCTGACATATGTACGTATGCATAGGTCGAAAGAGAGGATGGAGGAGTTGACGGCAGCTACCCTGTCTGTCTCTGTCTCATCAGTCACTACACTCTTAGAAGGGTTCCAAAAGGGTTCTTTGGCTGTCACTAAAGGAGAACCCCTTTCTGGTTTCAGGTAAAAACTTTTTGGTTTCCATGTAGAACCCTCTGTGGAAAGGGTTTTACATGGAACCAAAAGGGTTCTACTTGGAACCAAAAGGGTTCTACCTGGAACCAAAAGGGTTCTACTTGGAACCAAAAGGGTTTTACATGGAACCAAAAGGGTTCTACTTGGAAGCAAAAGGGTTCTACCTGGAACCAAAAATGGTTATTTAAAGGGTTTTCCTATGGGGACAGCCAAAGAACCCTTTTAGGTTCTAGATAGCACCTTTTTTTCTAAGAGTGTATTGTGACCCTGACTGGGCTGGAGAGGTCTCTAGGAAAGCTAATGGTATATTAGATATTTGAGGTGGTTTTTTTCAGTAGCCACACATTGAGCTGTGTAACGTTACGGCTATTCTGAAAGGCCACATCTTGAGCTGTGTAATGTTACGGTTATTCTGAAAGGCCACATCTTTGAGCTGTGTAACGTTAAGGCTATTCTGAAAGGCCAAAACACAAAGGCCACACCTGAAATCATTATGAATTAATCCCTTCACATAAATAGAGTATACTGGTTGTTGAGAAAATGATGCTCAACTTAACTTCAAGACTAATACAGACATCTGGGCCACTGTTCCCATAGAGATGTGGGGTGGTACAGCTTATGGGCCTGTTCCCATAGAGCTGTGGGGTGGAACAGCTTATGGGCCTGTTCCCATAGAGCTGTGGGGTGGTACAGCTTATGGGCCTGTTCCCATAGGGCTGTGGGGTGGAACAGCTTATGGGCCTGTTCCCATAGGGCTGTGGGGTGGAACAGCTTATGGGCCTGTTCCCATAGAGCTGTGGGGTGGAACAGCTATACAGGCAATACGAGTCTCATAGACAGTTGGAGAGGAAGGAAAATGGAGCGTTCTTATTGAACAAACCTTCTGTTTAGAGGAGATTGAACAAACCTTCTGTTAAGAGGAGATTAATAAAGTAATAATGGCGACTCCTAAAGGGGTTTGTGTTTGTGAGATGTGTGTTTCAATCACGTTCATTTTGGTCATTGTGAAGGGTTCCTACTTAAGTTGAAGTTTGTCGTCAGAAAATATTTCACTGAAATGATGTAAATAAAAACATTATTTAGTTTAATTTTACAAATTTTGTAGAGCAAAGTATTCCACAAAACATAATGACGTGATATAAAAGTGTATCTGATGTGTGGAATCAAACCGCTGTCAAACGTAAACCTCAGAGCACATATCAGCCTCAAACAAAGACAGAAATACGGAGGAAACCATTCGCTCTGGGGTCAGTAAGGAAACCATTCGCTCTGGGGTCAGTAAGGAAACCATTCGCTCTGGGGTCAGTAAGAGGGTATATATTTGGGACATTTGCGGTTGTCACTCTTACCTACCTTGACCCTCGTACTACCAACATATTTTACATGCATGCATCACCTATTGAAAAAAACAATAATCATAGCAAAATATCAACTTAATTCTTACAAAACATCATTAGACATGTAAATAATGTTATCTGAAATGACCGAAACAGACCGTTATTGATTTGCTTCCTCCACAGCCAGCATTAGCATCGCTGCTAGTGAAACAATGGAGTGGTAGGGTCAGCATTAGCATCGCTGCTAGTGAAACAATGGAGTGGTAGGGTCAGCATTAGCATCGCTGCTAGTGAAACAATGGAGTGGTAGGGTCAGCATTAGCATCGCTGCTAGTGAAACAATGGAGTGGTAGGGTCAGCATTAGCATCGCTGCTAGTGAAACAATGGAGTGGTGGGGTCTAAGGCAGGATGGTTCAAAAAGCGTTACACTAAGTAACTATATATGTAAGGTAATTTTGATTTTGTACACGATCATACCTAGTTATAACCAGTTAGAACCAGTTAGAACCAGTTATAACCAGTGTGAATTGCGGGGGGGGCAAGGGCGGTCTCAGACCCCCTAAATGCAACAAAGTCAAACTTTGGGGTGTCTCTTAAATAATGCTAATTTAACCATTCTCCTATTTGTTTACCATGCAATTTGTACTGCTACAGCGCTAAATATTTAAATAAAAGCTTATTCCAAATTAAATGAACACCCCCACCTCTGTGTAAGTCCATATTGATACAGAAACAATAAATGATTATTTAGATTTACTAAGAACAAGTTGATTGACAAAAAAGTCATGAAACATTGGAAGAATTTAATAAACCACCTTTGGACTATGACCCCAGTCGGTAGTATGAGGGTTAAGATGAATGCATTAACTGTAAGTGGCTTTGGATAAGAGCGTCTTCTAAATAACTCAAATGTACGGTGATAAACATGACCTCCAGGTGGCTCAGTGGTTAAGAGTGTTGTGCCAGTAACCGAAAGGTCGCTGGTTCTAATCCCCGAGCCAACTAGGTGAAAAATCTGTCGATGTGCCCTTGAGCAAGGCACTTAATCCTAATTGCTCCTGTAAGTTGCTCTGGATAAGAGTGTCTGCTAAATAATGTAAATGTAAATATTTTGCCCCTTAAAGTCTGAATTAACCTGTAGTCTCATTGGATATTTAATTGAGTGCCTTCAGAAAGTATTCACACCCCTTGACTTTTTCCACATTTTTTGTTGTGTTACAGCCTGAATGTAAAATTGATCACATTTAGATTTTCTGTCACTGGCTTACACACAATACCCCATAATGTCAAAGTGGAGTTATGTTGTTAAAAATGTTTACAAATTAATCAAAAATGAAAAGCTGAAATGTCTTGAGTCAATAAATATTCAAACCGTTTCTTATGGCAAGCCTAAATAAGTTCAGGAGTAAAAATGTGCTTAACAAGTCACATAATAAGCTGTAAGGACTCACTCTGTGTGCAATAATTGTGTTTAACATGATTTTTTTTATGACTACATCATCTCTGTACCACATACATACAATTATCTGTACGGTCCCTCAGTCGAGCAGTGAATTTCAAACACAGATTCAACCACAAAAGACCAGGGAGGTTTTCCAATGCCTCGCAAAAAAAGGAAACTATTGGTAGATGGGTAAAAATTAAAAAAAAGCAGACATTGAATATCCCTTTCAGCATGGTGAAGTTATTAATTACACTTTGGATGGTGTATCAATACACTCAGTCACTACAAAGATGCAGGCGTCCTTCCTAACTCAGTTGCAGAGACGAATGAAACCACTCAGGGATTTCACCATGAGGCCAATGGTGAGTTTAAAACAGTTACAGAGTTTAATGGCTGTGATATTAGAAAACTGAGGATGGATGAACAACATTGTAGTTACTCCACAATACTAACCTAATTGACAGAGTGAAAAGAAGGAAGCCTGTACAGAATAAAAAATATTCCAAAACATGCATCCTGTTTGCAACAAGGCACTAAAGTAATACCGCAAAAAATGTGGCAAAGCAATTCGCTTTTTGTCCTGAATACAAAGTGTTATGTTTGGGGCAAATCAAATCAAATCAAATCAAATGTATTGGCCACCGATTACAACAGGTGCTGACTACCATGAAATGCTTACTTACAGCCCTTAACCAACAGTGCATTTATTTTAAACAAAAAAAGTAAGAATAAAACAACAACAAAAAAGTGTTGAGAAAAAAAGAGCAGAAATAAAATAAAATAACAGTAGGGAGGCTATATATACAGGGGGGTACCGGTGCAGAGTCAATGTGCGGGGGCACCGGCTAGTTGAGGTAGTTGAAGTAATATGTACATGTGGGTAGAGTTAAAGTGACTATGCATAAATAATTAACAGAGTAGCAGCAGCGTAAAAAGTTGGGGTGGGGGGGCAGTGCAAATAGTCCGGGTAGCCATGATTAGCTGTTCAGGAGTCTTATGGCTTGGGGGTAGAAGCTGTTGAGAAGTCTTTTGGACCTAGACTTGGCACTCCGGTACCGCTTGCCGTGCGGTAGCAGAGAGAACAGTCTATGACTAGGGTGGCTGGAGTCTTTGACAATTTTGAGGGCCTTCCTCTGACACCGCCTGGTATAGAGGTCCTGGATGGCAGGAAGCTTGGCCCCAGTGATGTACTGGGCCGTACGCACTACCCTCTGTAGTGCCTTGCGGTCGGAGGCCGTGCAGTTGCCATACCAGGCGGTGATGCAACCAGTCAGGATGCTGTCAATGGTGCAGCTGTATAATTTTTTGAGGATCTGAGGACCCATGCCAAATCTTTTCAGTCTCCTGAGGGGGAATAGGCTTTGTCATGCCCTCTTCACTACTGTCTTGGTGTGTTTGGACCATGATAGTTCGTTGGTGATGTGGACACCAAGGAACTTGAAGCTCTCAACCTGTTCCACTACAGCCCCGTCGATGAGAATGGGGGCGTGCTCAGTCCTCTTTTTTTTCCTTGTAGTCCACTCAATACCACTCTCCATATTTTCAAGCATAGTGGTGGCTGCATCATGTTATGGATATGCTTGTCATCCTTAAGGACTGGTGCGTTTTTCAGGATAAAAAAAGAAACGGAATGGAGCTAAACACAGCCAAAATCCTAGAGGAAAACCTGGTTCAGTCTGCTTTCTACCAGACACTAGGAGATTAATTCCCCTTTCAGACAATAGCCTAAAACACAAGGCTAAATATACACTGGAGTTGCTTACCAAGATGACAGTGAATGTTCCTGAGGGGCCTAGTTACAGTTTGGACTTAAATCAGCTTGAAAATCTATGACAAGACCTGAAAATGGCTGGCTAGAAATGTCTAGCAACCAACTTGACAGAGCTTGAAGAATTATTTTAATAATAATGTGCAAATATTGTACAATCCAGGCGTGCAAAGCTCTTAGAGAATTACCCAGAAAGCCTCACAGCTATAAAGGCTGCCAAAGGTGATTCTAACATGTATTGACTCAGGGGTGTGAATACTTATGTAAATTAGATATTTCTGTATTTCATTTTCAATACCATTTCTAAAAATTCTAAAAACATGTTTTCATTTTGTCATTATGGGGTGTTGTGTGTAGATGGGTGAGAAGAAAATCAATTTAAGCCATTTTGAATTTGGGCTGTAACACGACAAAATGTGTTGCGTTAAATCAAGGGGTGTGAATACTTTCTGAAGGCACTGTGGTCTGCATTTAGGGAGCATCAGTCTTCTTCAGCTTCAAATATAAACCCTCTTATTGGTCCCAGAACAAAATGGTTTCCTCCATATTTCTGTCTTTGTTTGAGGCGGAAGTCAGCAGCACTTTTTAAAAAAAGAAAAAGAGATTAAAGTCTGAGACAGGCAATTCAAATCGTAGAGTATAATCTGCAGATGACGATTTACTTTGCCTGAACTACAACCGCTGCATTTAAGCACAGTAGGCAATAGAGAAGAAGACTGAAGTCTCCCCATACAAATAAAAGGCCCTATCTCACCCCAGCCAGAGACACAGGCACCCCAGAGCCGCGAGTATAGAGTTTCCATCATTTTAGCTTTGTCATTGTGAACAGCTCAATGTACATCATTTTAGCGTTGTCATGGCTCCATGTACACTGAAGTTTCGCCGTCAGCAAAGATTTTCAATAACCAAGTTTCCATCCAACCATTTTATGCAAGTAAAGTACGTGTCCGACAAAAAGTGCAATGACAGGCCTGATGGAAACAGAAAATGTTTCAGTAACCTATCCAAATGTTGACTAAAACAAAATAAGCTAGACAAGGGTGGGATCATTTTGAGTCAGTAAAATGAATTATGCGAGAATTGTCGGTGGAAACGCTTTTATGCGCAAATATTGATATAACCACCATATTGAAGTATACTTGGGAGTCAAGTGATGACATGTTGTGTGGTCCTCCCACTGCGCTTTGGGAAAGCATGCAGTTTATTAGGGCTACAAGATGAAATAAGTTACGATGAACTTCACAGGGGTGGTGAAAGTGCAAGGTGATGAGCTGGATGCTCCTTTCCAATAAATATCGAGGATCTTATTCTGGTGACATGATAATTGTTGCTTTGCTGCCGTTTGAAAAATAAAAAAATAATCTCTCTCTTTTGTCCATAATAATCTTATACGTGCAGATTGCGCTGTCGCTGGTGGCTAGAGCGCATGTGTCAATACCAGAGTGGGCACGCGCTATATAACGCATTTATTTGTGATAAAACTATCAGTAGAGTTGAAACCCGTTTAACTTGTATTTTTTATTCGGGACATGGGAATTTAACAGCAAAATGTATTTTATGTGCGCTACGTCATCATGCACAGGCTTTTATCTGCAACAAGTCAATTTGATTGATCTGGTGGGAAAATGTGCATATTATTTATTTGCGAATTTAGAATATTTGCATGAAAATCTGTCGGCAGTTGAATGGAAACCTAGCTATTATTTTTGCCTGAATTTATGGAATTTTCTCAGCAAAGTATGTGATTTAAAAAGTGTATCTGATATGTGAATTCAAACCGCTGTCAGATACTAACAGAGCATATTTCATGTTTCGCCATTTTCTATCTAAAACCAGTGTTGAGTTCTTCACAAGTAAATTCCCATGAAAACATTAGACATCAAACACAATTCAAAGAGAAACAAGAAAGCGTGGTGCATAGTGCCTCTGGTCAGAACTAATGCCATATATAGATAATAGGGTGGTATTTGGGACACGGGCTGGTAGTATTAAAGGTTGTGGGACCAGGATGGTGAGATGAATGGGATTGATCAACGAGGCTTATGTGGACAAGCTCCAGTCCCATGGGCATGGGTCTTGGTCATGGTTCACGGGTCTTGGTCATGGTTCACGGGTCTTGGTCATGGTTCACGGGTCTTGGTCATGGTTCACGGGTCTTGGTCATGGTTCACGGGTCTTGGTCAGCTCG
>NW_028165990.1:12500-22500 GCF_964263955.1 Coregonus lavaretus | reverse complement strand
TAAGAGGCAGGACTGTTGTGTGTGCTGTTTGAGAGAAGCTGTCCGAGGCAGCTAACTGGAGTACAGAAGGAGTATTAAAATCAACATACAACACAATACATACAACATGCTACAGTGCCTTTGGAAAATATTCAGACCCCCTTGATTTTCCACATTTTGTTACGTTACAGCCTTATTCTAAAACTGATTCAATTGTTTTTTCCCCTCATCAATCTACACACAATACCCCATAATGACAAAGCAAAAACAGGATTTTAGAAAATGTTGCTAATAAAAAACTAAAAAAAAAAACTGAAATAACCTTTACATAAGTATTCAGACCCTTTACTCAGTACTTTGTTGAAGCACCTTTGGCAGCGATTACAGCCTCAAGTCTTCTTGGGTATGACGCTACAAGCTTGGCACACCTGTATTTGGGGAGTTTCTCCCATTCTTCTCTGCAGATCCTCTCAAGCTCTGTCAGGTTGGATGTGGAGCGTCGCTGCACAGCTATTTTCAGGTCTCTCCAGAGATGTTAGATCGGGTTCAAGTCCGGGCTCTTGCTGGGCCACTCAAGGACATTCAGAGACTTGTCCCGAAGCCACTCCTGCGTTGTCTTGGCTGTGTGCTTAGGGTCGTTGTCCTGTTGAAAGGTGAACCTTCACCCCAGTCTGAGGTCCTGAGCGCTCTGGAGCACGTTTTCATCAAGGATCTCTCTGTACTTTGCTCCGTTCATCTTTCCCTCGATCCTGACTAGTCTCCCAGTCCCTGCCGCTGAAAAACATCCCCACAGCATGATGCTGCCACCACCATGCTTCACAGTAGGGATGGTGCCAGGTTTCCTCCAGATGTGACGCTTGGCATTCAGGCCAAAGTGTTCAATCTTGGTTTCATCAGACCAGAGAATCTTGTTTCTCATGGTCAGAGTCCTTTAGGTGCCTTTTGGCAAACTCCAAATGGGCATTCATGTGCCTTTTACTGAGGAGTGGCTTCCGTCTGGCCACTCTACCATAAAGGCCTGATTGGTGGACTGCTGCATCGATGGTTGTCCTTCTGGAAGATTCTCCCATCTCCACAGAGGAACTCTGGAGCTCTGTCAGAGTGACCATCGGGCTCTTGGTCACCTCCCTGACCAAGGCCCTTCTCCCCCGATTGCTCAGTTTGGCCGGGCGCCCAGCTCTAGGAAGAGTCTTGGTGGTTCCAAACTTCTTCCATTTAAGAATGATGGAGGCCACTGTGTTCTTGGCGATCTTCAATGCTGCAGACATTTTTTGGAACCCTTCCCCAGATCTGTGCCTCGACACAATCCTGTCTCGGAGCTCTACGGACAATTCCTTCGACCTCATGGCTTGGTTTTTGCTCTGACATGCACTGTCAACTGTGGGACCTTATATAGACAGGTGTGTGCCTTTCCAAATCATGTCCAATCAATACAATTAATCACAGGTGGACTCCAATGAAGTTGTAGAAACATCTCAAGGATGATCAATGGAAACAGGATGCACCTGAGCTCAATTTCGAGTCTCATAGCAAAGGGTCTGAATACTTATGTAAATAAGGTATTTCTGCAAAAACGTTTTAAAAAACCTGTTTCGATTTGTCATTATGGGGTATTGTGTGTAGATTGATGAGGAAATAAGGCTGTAACGTAACAAAATGTGGAAAAAGTCAAGGGGTCTGAATACTTTCCGAATGCACTGTATTACCTCCTGACCACTTCACCAGCCAATTGGTTAAAATACAGCTCACTGCAGGAGGTAACCATTTCAGCAGCCAATTGGTTAAAATACAGCTCACTGCAGGAGGTAACCATTTCAGCAGCCAATTGGTTAAAATACAGCTCACTGCAGGAGGTAACCATTTCAGCAGCCAATTGGTTAAAATACAGCTCACTGCAGGAGGTAACCATTTCAGCAGCCAATTGGTTAAAATACAGCTCACTGCAGGAGGTAACCATTTCAGCAGCCAATTGGTTAAAATACAGCTCACTGCAGGAGGTAACCATTTCAGCAGCCAATTGGTTAAAATACAGCTCACTGCAGGAGGTAACCATTTCAGCAGCCAATTGGTTAAAATACAGCTCACTGTAGGAGGTAACCATTTCAGCAGCCAATTGGTTAAAATACAGCTCACTGCAGGAGGTAACCATTTCAGCAGCCAATTGGTTAAAATAGACTCTGCGTCTTATCGGCTGATCTAAGACCAGGTCTTAACAGAGTGACAGACACCAGCCATTCACTGCGCTAGTCCACACAGCACAGCAGGACCAGTAAGTGGGACACCTCTCCTCTCGTCTCCTCTGCTCTATCCCTCTCCCCTCTCCTCTCCTCTCCTCTCATATCCTCTCCCCCATCCCCCTCCCCTCTATCCCCCTCCCCTCTCCTCTCCTCTCCTCTCCTCTCGTCTCCTCTGCTCTATCCCCCTCCCCTCTCCTCTACCCCCCTCCCCTCTCCCCTCTAATCTATCCCTCTCTCCTCTCCTCCATCCCCCTCTCCTCTCATATCCTCTCCCCTCTCCTCCATCCCCCTCCCCTCTATCCCCCTTTCCTCTCCTCTCCTCTCCTCTCCTCTCCTCTCCTCTCCTCTCCTCTCCTCTCCTCTCCTCTCCTCTCCTCTCCTCTCCTCTCCTCTCAGCTGGGGGATGATGGAGTCAAGCTGTGTACAGACGGCCAGAGATCTTTTCAGCCACAACAGAACACCTCTTCAGTTTAGCCACCAGCCCAGCCTGGGCCCCCTGTGATGAAGAGAGTGAGGGGGGTTTGGATCTGGTAATATATAGAGCAGCATGGAGGGAGATTGACCAGGTCTCTGAGACTAGGAGAGGACAAGGGCTACATGGGAGATAGGTGTGTGTGTGTGTGTGTCAGAGGAGATTAGCCCTCCATTTGGGAGAGGAGGGCTTTACTCCCCGCTACAATGATAATTTAGGCCCCCCACAAAATCTGTATTTTACCGTTCACCAACACACACACAATAGTAACAGTCTAGAGCTCCATTACAGCAGACACATACAGTACAATCATACAGCTACATCGCAGCAGACACATACAGTACAATCAGCCCTGATTGAAACAAATTCCTTACCACTTGTAATTTATTGATTTAAATCACGTAGGTGATACGGACACACGGAAACGGAAACACACACGCGCACGCACGCACGCACGCACGCACGCACGCACGCACACACACACACACTCAGTTCATTGACTAAGTAGCACAGCTTCCTTGTAAATAAAAAAGTGATGTAGCAGTTTATGGTGTAATGTTCCTATAATCTCTCTCTAAATACTGGGTGTTTCTTAATATGCTACTATAATCTCTCTCTAAATACTGGGTGTTTCTTAATATTTTACTATAATCTCTCTCTAAATACTGGGTGTTTCTTAATATGTTACTATAATCTCTCTCTAAATACTGGGTGTTTCTTAATATGTTACTATAATCTCTCTCTAAATACTGGGTGTTTCTTAATATGTTACTATAATCTCTCTCTAAATACTGGGTGTTTCTTAATATGTTGCTATAATCTCTCTCTAAATACTGGGAGTTTCTTAATATGTTGCTATAATCTCTCTCTAAATACTGGGTGTTTCTTAATATGTTACTATAATCTCTCTCTAAATACTGGGTGTTTCTTAATATGTTACTATAATCTCTCTCTAAATACTGGGTGTTTCTTAATATGTTACTATAATCTCTCTCTAAATACTGGGTGTTTCTTAATATGTTACTATAATCTCTCTCTAAATACTGGGTGTTTCTTAATATGTTACTATAATCTCTCTCTAAATACTGGGTGTTTCTTAATATGTTACTATAATCTCTCTCTAAATACTGGGTGTTTCTTAATATGTTACTATAATCTCTCTCTAAATACTGGGTGTTTCTTAATATGTTACTATAATCTCTCTCTAAATACTGGGTGTTTCTTTATATGTTACTATAATCTCTCTCTAAATACTGGGTGTTTCTTAATATGTTACTATAATCTCTCTCTAAATACTGGGTGTTTCGTAATATGTTACTATAATCTCTCTCTAAATACTGGGTGTTTCTTAGTATGTTACTATAATCTCTCTCTAAATACTGGGTGTTTCTTAATATGTTACTATAATCTCTCTCTAAATACTGGGTGTTTCTTAATATGTTACTATAATCTCTCTCTAAATACTGGGTGTTTCTTAGTATGTTACTATAATCTCTCTCTAAATACTGGGAGTTTCTTAATATGTTACTATAATCTCTCTCTAAATACTGGGTGTTTCTTAATATGTTACTATAATCTCTCTCTAAATACTGGGTGTTTCTTAATATGTTACTATAATCTCTCTCTAAATACTGGGTGTTTCTTAATATGTTGCTATAATCTCTCTCTAAATACTGTGTGTTTCTTAATATGTTACTATAATCTCTCTCTAAATACTGGGTGTTTCTTAATATGTTACTAAAATATCTCTCTAAATACTGGGTGTTTCTTTATATGTTACTATAATCTCTCTCTAAATACTGGGTGTTTCTTTATATGTTACTATAATCTCTCTCTAAATACTGGGTGTTTCTTAATATGTTACTATAATCTCTCTCTAAATACTGGGTGTTTCGTAATATGTTACTATAATCTCTCTCTAAATACTGGGTGTTTCTTAGTATGTTACTATAATCTCTCTCTAAATACTGGGTGTTTCTTAATATGTTACTATAATCTCTCTCTAAATACTGGGTGTTTCTTAATATGTTACTATAATCTCTCTCTAAATACTGGGTGTTTCTTAGTATGTTACTATAATCTCTCTCTAAATACTGGGAGTTTCTTAATATGTTACTATAATCTCTCTCTAAATACTGGGTGTTTCTTTATATGTTACTATAATCTCTCTCTAAATACTGGGTGTTTCTTAATATGTTACTATAATCTCTCTCTAAATACTGGGTGTTTCTTAATATGTTACTATAATCTCTCTCTAAATACTGGGTGTTTCTTAATATGTTACTAAAATATCTCTCTAAATACTGGGTGTTTCTTTATATGTTACTATAATCTCTCTCTAAATACTGGGTGTTTCTTAATATGTTACTATAATCTCTCTCTAAATACTGGGTGTTTCTTAATATGTTACTATAATCTCTCTCTAAATACTGGGAGTTTCTTAATATGTTACTATAATCTCTCTCTAAATACTGGGAGTTTCTTAATATGTTACTATAATCTCTCTCTAAATACTGGGTGTTTCTTAATATGTTACTATAATCTCTCTCTAAATACTGGGTGTTTCTTAATATGTTACTATAATCTCTCTCTAAATACTGGGTGTTTCTTAATATGTTACTAAAATATCTCTCTAAATACTGGGTGTTTCTTTATATGTTACTATAATCTCTCTCTAAATACTGGGTGTTTCTTAATATGTTACTATAATCTCTCTCTAAATACTGGGTGTTTCTTAATATGTTTCTATAATCTCTCTCTAAATACTGGGTGTTTCTTAATATGTTACTAAAATATCTCTCTAAATACTGGGTGTTTCTTAATATGTTACTATAATCTCTCTCTAAATACTGTGTGTTTCTTAATATGTTACTATAATCTCTCTCTAAATACTGTGTGTTTCTTAATATGTTACTATCTCTCTAAATACTGGGTGTGTCTTAATATGCAAATTGAAGCGCGGAAGTTTGCATATTGAGAAACACCCAGTGTGCTCTTATCAGGTGAGCACAACAAAAATATCCAATAAGAGCTTGTGTCAACCATCCAGAGGTGTGGGGGTCAATGGGAGTCAGACGAGCGGGGGCCAATGGGAGTCAGACGGGCGGGGGCCAATGGGAGTCAGACGGGCGGGGGCCAATGTCACAGGACTCCCTGAGCACGTCCCTTATTCCTGGCGCAGGTGAAGGAACGGGAGAATTACACACGGGAGGAAGACAACAATGGAGACGTGGGAGGAGAAGAACGCCACGGGACAAAGAAACAAGGAGAAATATAGAACAAAGAACAGACAAAAAGACAAAGAAAGTGTGTGAGTTGATTCCCGTAGCCGAAAGCCAAACCACAAAATAGACTATTTTGATTTTATGGTGTGATGACAGACTCTTGAGTTCATGAATACAATACGTGAAGTGTTCTAAACAGAGCTAGGTTTTATTTTCCCTTTATTGAACCGGCTAAACGCCATGCTGTGAACCATTAAATATATATCATTTAGATTTGTGCAACTTAAAAGCCGACTCCACCTCTGTATACACCTGCTACCTCATAGATCAGAACCCATCTGGACCAATCACAGCTGTTTGACTATAACTAAGAACTAGGGGAAATATAGAGTGACTGGTGCAGAATGGAGAGGTTACTAGAGTGTGTGTGTGTGTGTAGGAGTGTGTGTGTGTCTGTGTGTCTCTGTGTGTGTGTGTGTTTGAAGAATGAGAAATCAACTCAGAGCCCTTTCAAGGGTTACCGGCTGTAGCAGCACAACGGAATCGAATCAATGATTTGCATAGGGGCGGTGGGGATTTCCATAGCCAGCATATGCATATGCTCAGCCGCGCACACACGCACACACACACACACACACACACAACCAGTACATGTCCCACATGGTAGACTGTGTGGGCGCAGTGGGAGGAGAGGAGAGGAGAGAATACTATTTCTGTATTCCTTAGGCCTGCTTCACAATCAATAGGACATAATGCTGTGAGACCAGGTAATAATGCTGTGAGACCAGGTAATAATGCTGTTACACCAGGTAATAATGCTGTGAGACCAGGTAATAATGCTGCGTGAGACCAGGTAATAATGCTGCGTGAGACCAAGTAATAATGCTGCGTAAGACCAGGTAATAATGCTGCGTGAGACCTGGTAATAATGCTGTGAGAGACCAGGTAATAATGCTGAGAGACCTGGTAATAATGCTGTGTGAGACCAGGTAATAATGCTGTGAGACCAGGTAATAATGCTGTTAGACCAGGTAATAATGCTGTGAGACCAGGTAATAATGCTGCGTTAGACCAGGTAATAATGCTGCGTGAGACCAGTAATAATGCTGTGAGACCTGGTAATAATGCTGTGTGAGACCAGGTAATAATGCTGTGTGAGACCAGGTAATAATGCTGTGTGAGACCAGGTAATAATGCTGTGTGAGACCAGGTAATAATGCTGTGTGAGACCAGGTAATAATGCTGTGAGACCAGGTAATAATGCTGTGAGATCAGGTAATAATGCTGTGATACCAGGTAATAATGCTGTGAGACCAGGTAATAATGCTGTCACAGTCACTAGCCCATTCAAGCTTAACATCCTTGTCATTTATCGCCCTCCAGGTTCCCTTGGAGAGTTCATCAATGAACTTGACGCCTTGATAAGTTCCTTTCCTGAGGATGGCTCACCCCTCACAGTTCTGGGTGACTTTAACCTCCCTACGTCTGCCTTTGACTCATTTCTCTCTGCCTCCTTCTTTCCACTCCTTTCCTCTTTTGACCTCACCCTCACACCGTCCCCCCCTACTCACAAGGCAGGTAATACGCTTGACCTCATCTTTACTAGATGCTGTTCTTCTACTAATCTCACTGAAACTCCCCTCCAAGTCTCCGACCACTACTTCGTATCCTTTTCTCTCTCGCTCTCCTCCAACACTACTCACTCTGCCCCTACACAGATGGTAATGTGCCGTCGCAACCTTCGCTCTCTCTCTGCCGCTACTCTCTCCTCTTCCATCCTATCATCTCTTCCCTCTGCTAAATCCTTCTCCCTCCAATCTCCTGATTCTGCCTCCTCAACCCTCCTCTCCTCCCTCTCTGAATATTTTGACTCTCTATGTCCCCTATCCTCCCGGCCGGCTCGGTCCTCCCCTCCTGCTCCGTGGCTTGACGATTCATTGCGAGCTCACAGAACAGGGCTCTGGGCAGCCGAGCGGAAATGGAGGAAAACTAGATTCCCTGCGGACCTGGCATCTTTCCACTCCATCCTCTCTACACTCTTCCTCCGTTTCTGCTGCTAAAGCCACTTTCTACCACTCTAAATTTCAAGCCTCTGCCTCTAACCCTAGGAAGCTCTTTGCCACCTTCTCCTCCCTGCTGAATCCTCCTCCTCCTCCCCCTCCCTCCTCCCTCTCTGTGGATGACTTCGTCAACCATTTTGAAAAGAAAGTTGACGACATCCAATCCTCATTTATTAAGTCAAATGACACCGCTGGTCCTGCTCACACTGCCTTACCCTATGCTTTGACTTATTTCTCCCCTCTCTCTCCAGATGAAATCTTGCGACTTGTGACGGCCGGCCGCCCAACAACCTGCCCGCTTGACCCCATCCCCTCCTCTCTTCTCCAGACCATCTCCGGTGACCTTCTCCCCTACCTCACCTCGCTCATCAACTCATCCTTGTCCGCTGGTTATGTCCCTTCCATTTTCAAGAAAGCGAGAGTTGCACCCCTCCTCAAAAAACCTACACTCGATCCCTCCGATGTCAACAACTACAGACCAGTATCCCTTCTTTCTTTTCTCTCCAAAACTCTTGAGCGTGCCGTCTATAGCCAACTCTCCTGCTATCTCTCTCAGAATGACCTTCTTGAACCAAACCAGTCAGGTTTCAAGACTGGTCATTCAACTGAGACTGCTCTTCTCTGTGTCACGGCGGCTCTCCGCACTGCTAAAGCTAACTCCCTCTCCTCTGCTCTCATCCTTCTAGACCTGTCTGCTGCCTTTGATACTGTGAACCATCAGATCCTCCTCTCCACCCTCTCCAAGTTGGGCATCTCCGGCGCGGCTCACTCTTGGATTGCGTCCTACCTGACAGGTCGCTCCTACCAGGTGGCTTGGCGAGAATCTGTCTCCGCACCACGTGCTCTCACCACTAGTGTCCCCCAGGGCTCAGTTCTAGGCCCTCTCCTATTCTCTCTATACACCAAGTCACTTGGCTCTGTCATATCCTCACATGGCCTCTCCTATCATTGCTACGCAGACAACACACAATTAATCTTCTCCTTTCCCCCTTCTGATAACCAGGTGGTGAATCGCATCTCTGCATGTCTGGCAGACATATCAGTGTGGATGTCGGATCACCACCTCAAGCTGAACCTCGGCAAGACGGAGCTGCTCTTCCTCCCGGGGAAGGACTGCCGCTCCATGATCTCGCCATCATGGTCCCTACACCCAAACGAGGGCATTGCGTTCTTCCACCTCTGGCCTGCTGGCCCCCCTACCTCTGCGGAAGCACAGTTCCCGCTCAGCCCAGTCAAAACTGTTTGCTGCTCTGGCACCCCAATGGTGGAACAAGGTCCCCCACGATGCCAGGACAGCGGAGTCACTGACCACCTTCCGGAGACACTTGAAAGCCTACCTCTTTAAGGAATACCTGGGATAGTATAAAAGTAATCCTTCTACACCCCCCTACCCCACAAAAAAAATATATTATATATTTTTTAAAATCAATATAAAATTTGTACAAAAAGACTACAAATAAAATTAGAAATAGAAATAAAAATGAAATAAAAAATGAGGGAAAAAACGATTTATATATATATATATATATACACTGCTCAAAAAAATAAAGGGAACACTAAAAGAACACATCCTAGATCTGAATGAATGAAATAATCTTATTAAATACTTTTTTCTTTACATAGTTGAATGTGCTGACAACAAAATCACACAAAAATTATCAATGGAAATCAAATTTATCAACCCATGGAGGTCTGGATTTGGAGTCACCCTCAAAATTAAAGTGGAAAACCACACTACAGGCTGATCCAACTTTGATGTAATGTCCTTAAAACAAGTCAAAATGAGGCTCAGTAGTGTGTGTGGCCTCCACGTGCCTGTATGACCTCCCTACAACGCCTGGGCATGCTCCTGATGAGGTGGCGGATGGTCTCCTGAGGGATCTCCTCCCAGACCTGGACTAAAGCATCCGCCAACTCCTGGACAGTCTGTGGTGCAACGTGGCGTTGGTGGATGGAGCGAGACATGATGTCCCAGATGTGCTCAATTGGATTCAGGTCTGGGGAACGGGCGGGCCAGTCCATAGCATC
>NW_028165990.1:0-7500 GCF_964263955.1 Coregonus lavaretus | reverse complement strand
TGGACGGTGACCCATTGAAATCCTTTATGAATCCATCGGTGTGATATAAGCATCAACAGTACCCGGTATAATGCCTCTACACCTCAGTGTGATCAGAGAGGAGACAGAGGAACAGTCTCCAGTCTAATGCCTCTACACCTCAGTGTGATCAGAGAGGAGACAGAGGAACAGTCTCCAGTCTAATGCCTCTACACCTCAGTGTGATCAGAGAGGAGACAGAGGAACAGTCTCCAGTCTAATGCCTCTACACCTCAGTGTGATCAGAGAGGAGACAGAGGAACAGTCTCCAGTCTAATGCCTCTACACCTCAGTGTGATCAGAGAGGAGACAGAGGAACAGTCTCCAGTCTAATGCCTCTACACCTCAGTGTGATCAGAGAGGAGACAGAGGAACAGTCTCCAGTCTAATGCCTCTACACCTCAGTGTGATCAGAGAGGAGACAGAGGAACAGTCTCCAGTCTAATGCCTCTACACCTCAGTGTGATCAGAGAGGAGACAGAGGAACAGTCTACAGTCAAATCCCTCTAGACCTCCCACTGCTAGTAACACTTTCATTACCAGCTATAATTCCACAATAACACTCTGAGATGTTTTAAAACAGGAATTAAAATTACACTGACCGATCGTACAATACTTATTTATCAAAATGATTTAAATTGTAGTGTGATTTTAAAAAATCCACAATATTATTAACATAATTAAATGATGCTCCCACAACAAATTTTGAGGAACATTATTTATCCCCCCCACCCAAAAAGAGATGGACCAATCCAACATCCTAATAGAACCAATGTATTATTTAGACCCATTTAGGGGGAGCAGTTTCCTCTGCAAAATAATTATTTTGGGGAAAAAGCTGCAGGGCAGTGTGATTGAAATTCAGTTAAAATTTTCACACGGGCAGGAGAACGGGAGGGTTGGAACAGAAACAGACTTAGAAAGCTCAAATAACAGGAGGAGCGAGAACTTTAAGCATCAGCTAACCAGACGCTAAATTCTGGCCTAAATTCTGGGGTCTTCCCATATGATTTGAGCCACACAGAGACAGTCAGAGTGAGTAGATTGTGGAGAGGAGAGGACGTCCAGGATAAGACGGAGGTGTGAACCATGTCAGGCAACGCTGTGGCACTCAGGGGGCCCTAGTAGATAGAGATAGCAGCCTGGTAACCTGACCTCAACCTCTCTCTCTATCTATTTGTAGTGCCACAGAGAGAGACTAAGACTGCGGTCAGGTTACCAGGCTGCTATCTCTATCTACTTGGGCCCCCTGCTTGGGGCAGGGGTTTAAACACAGCCACTCTCTGCAGGGCCCAGCGGCTTGGGGCAGGGTTTTAAACACAGCACACCCACCCAGGCCTATGGGACACAGACAGCAGGGCAGCAGGCTTGTACACACACGCGAATGCACATCCGAAACATACACAGACACACCGACATAAGGTGACCAACCTCTACTAAAATATTAGCTAAAGGATGTACAATTATCCACATCACACAACAGTGAAACAGGCTGCGTTGCCTTACTCACACTCCATTACCTCTGTAGTGTACTATATTCATCAATTAAACACAGTTTGACTGCCTCTCACAGTCTTTACCTCTCCCCCTGCCTCCCCCTGCCTCCCTCTGTCTCCCTCTGTCTCCCTCTGTCTCCCTCTGCCTCCCTCTGCCTCCCTCTATCTCCCCCTGCCTCCCTCTGTCTCCCTCTGCCTCCCTCTGCCTCCCCCTGCCTCCCTCTGTCTCCCTCTAGCTCCCCTGCCTCCCTCTGTCTCCCTCTGCCTCCCTCTGCCTCCCTCTGTCTCCCTCTGTCTCCCTCTGCCTCCCTCCGTCTCCCTCTAGCTCCCCTGCCTCCCTCTGTCTCCCTCTGTCTCCCTCTGCCTCCCTCTGTCTCCCTCTAGCTCCCCTGCCTCCCTCTGTCTCCCTCTGCCTCCCTCTGTCTCCCTCTGTCTCCCTCTGTCTCCCTCTGTCTCCCTCTGCCTCCCTCTGTCTCCCTCTGTCTCCCTCTAGCTCCTCTGTCTCCCTCTGTCTCCCTCTAGCTCCCCTGCCTCCCTCTGTCTCCCTCTGTCTCCCTCTGTCTCCCTCTGTCTCCCTCTGCCTCCCTCTGCCTCTCTCTGTCTCCCTCTGTCTCCCTCTGTCTCTCTCTGCCTCCCTCTGTCTCCCTCTGTCTCCCTCTGCCTCTCTCTGCCTCTCTCTGCCTCTCTCTGCCTCCCTCTGCCTCCCTCTGCCTCCCTCTGCCTCCCCCTGCCTCCCTCTGCCTCCCTCTGTCTCCCTCTGTCTCCTCACACCAGTGCAGCCGATGAGATAAAGATTTCACACAAATCAATGTTGGGAGGGATTGATTGGAGAAGAGGGATTGATTGGAGAAGAGGGATTGATTGGGTGATAGTGGGATGAGTAGGTAAGCGTTGTTTGTTCAATTACCGTAGTTGGCGTTAGTCGAGCCTGAGAACATAGAGTTAAAAACAGACAGGAACATAATAACACAGCTAATATTCAGGCCTACGAGGACAGAATCTCACTATCAGAAAATTATAAAATCATATGAATATACACAAGTGATAACTGACTTACAGTGAGGGAAAAAAGTATTTGATCACCTGCTGATTTTGTACGTTTGCCCACTGACAAAGAAATGATCAGTCTATAATTTTAATGGTAGGTTTATTTAAACAGTGAGAGACAGAATAACTACAAAAAAGTCCAGAAAAACGCATGTCAAAAATGTTATAAATTGATTTGCATTTTAATGAGGGAAATAAGTATTTGACCCCTCTGCAAAACATGACTTAGTACTTGGTGGCAAAACCCTTGTTGGCAATCACAGAGGTCAGACGTTTCTTGTAGTTGGCCACCAGGTTTGCACACATCTCAGGAGGGATTTGTCCCACTCCTCTTTGCAGATCTTCTCCAAGTCATTAAGGTTTCGAGGCTGACGTTTGGCAACTCGAACCTTCAGCTCCCTCCACAGATTTTCTATAGGATTAAGGTCTGGAGACTGGCTAGGCCACTCCAGGACCTTAATGTGCTTCTTCTTGAGCCACTCCTTTGTTGCCTTGGCCGTGTGTTTTGGGTCATTGTCATGCTGGAATACCCATCCACGACCCATTTTCAATGCCCTGGCTGAGGGAAGGAGGTTCTCACCCAAGATTTGTCGGTACATGGCCCCGTCCATCGTCCCTTTGATGCGGTGAAGTTGTCCTGTCCCCTTAGCAGAAAAACACCCCCAAAGCATAATGTTTCCACCTCCCGTGTAGTTCTGGGCTGATTCCTCACCGTTCTCATGATCATTGCAAATCCACGAGGTGAGATCTTGCATGGAGCCCCAGGCTGAGGGAGATTGACAGTTATTTTGTTTTTCTTCCATTTGCGAATAATCGCACCAACTGTTGCCACCTTCTCACCAAGCTGCTTGGCGATGGTCTTGTAGTCCATTCCAGCCTTGTGTAGGTCTACAATCTTGTCCCTGACATCCTTGGAGAGCTCTTTGGTCTTGGCCATGGTGGAGAGTTTGGAATCTGATTGATTGGTTGCTTCTGTGGACAGGTGTCTTTTATACAGGTAACAAGCTGAGATTAGGAGCACTCCCTTTAAGAGTGTGCTCCTAATCTCAGCTCGTTACCTGTATAAATGACACCTGGGAGCCAGAAATCTTTCTGATTGAGAGGGGGTCAAATACTTATTTCCCTCATTAAAATGCAAATCAATTTATAACATTTTTTGGATTTTGTTGTTGTTATTCTGTCTCTCACTTTTCAAATAAACCTACCATTAAAATGATAGACTGATCATTTCTTTGTCAGTGGGCAAACTTACAAAATCAGCAGGGGATCAAATACTTTTTTCCCCCTCACTGTAAATACCTAGACAGTAAAGGTGAGAATTATGTGATCCTAAGTACTGTAAACAACTCAATCTATCAATCAATTTCTCTCCTAGAGTCTGGTCACGCACACACAGACAGACAGACAGAGATTTACAGAACTAGAATCACTCTAGTAATTCTATTTCTATGGACAGATGGATGGAGTTTCCTCTGAACTCTGGATGGTTCTCCAGTGGCTCTGACACGGACTGGCTACAGTGTCTTGTCCCTAGAAGAGAGACAGGATGTCCAGGTCAGTAGTAACTACAGACACAGCTACAGACACAGGACAGTAAACAGTAATTACAGACAGAGACACAGGACTTATTAGAGGCAACCAGGTTTTTGTTAAAAAATATCTTGGTACTGAGTAAAGTTGATGATGCTGTTGACCTTAACAAGGGCCCCAGGACCAGTGGAAGCAAAATAGCTCCATAACATCAAAGATCCACCAGAGTATTTTACAGCAGGGGTTGTTTTCTTCACCAGAGTATTTTACAGCAGGGGTTGTTTTCTTCACCAGAGTATTTTACAGCAGGGGTTGTTTTCTTCACCAGAGTATTTTACAGCAGGGGTTGTTTTCTTCACCAGAGTATTTTACAGCAGGGGTTGTTTTCTTCACCAGAGTATTTTACAGCAGGGGTTGTTTTTACAGCAGGGGTTATTTTTACAGCAGGGGTTGTTTTTACAGCAGGGGTTGTTTTCTTCACCAGAGTATTTTACAGCAGGGGTTGTTTTTACAGCAGGGGTTGTTTTTACAGCAGGGGTTATTTTTACAGCAGGGGTTGTTTTTACAGCAGGGGTTGTTTTCTTCTCATGTCGACGCCAAACCCACCGCTGGTGTGTGGCCATGTCATTTAACTTAAATGTAAACTCAAGGCGTTTACAGTTGTTGGATAACCAAGCTCAGTTTGGCCCTCATCAACATCAAGGCACCAGTTAACCAATTACAACAGCCGGCCATCATCAAGGCACCAGTTAACCAATTACAACAGCCGGCCATCATCAAGGCACCAGTTAACCAATTACAACAGCCGGCCAACATCAAGGCACCAGTTAACCAATTACCACAGCCGGCCATCATCAAGGCACCAGTTAACCAATTACAACACCCGGCCATGATCAAGGCACCAGTTAACCAATTACAACAAGCGGCCATCAGCAAGGCCCCAGTTAACCAATTACAAGAGCCGGCCATCATCAAGGCCCCAGTTAACCAATTACAACAGCCGGCCCAGAGAAACAGTGAGACCCGGCAGTGAGATAGGGTGTAGAGGCTACCTCCAGCCAATTGTAGCAGTTGTAATTCAATTTGACCTGCCGCCTCCACTGCACATTGTTACTGGACGGCTCCAGGTTGGGAGGCATGTGGTTACTTGTAGAAACAGCTCAATACATGGAGGACAATATTAGAATTGCAAATGAGCTATCAACGCAGTGGCAGTAGTGGGCCCTCTTTCCCTCCCCTCCCCTCCTCTCCCCTCTCCCCCTCTCCTCTCTCCCCTCCCCTCTCCTCTCCTCTCCTTCTCTCCCCTCCTCTCCTTCTCTCCCCTCCCCTCTCCTCTCCTTCTCTCCCCTCCTCTCCCCTCCCCTCCCCTCTTCACCTCTCCCCTCCCCTCTTCCCCTCCCCTCTTCTCCTTCTCTCCCCTCCCCTCTTCTCCCCACTCCCCTCTCCTCCTCTCCCCTCTCCTCCTCTCCCCTCCTTCTCTCCCCTCCCCTCCTTCTCTCCCCTCCCCTCTTCTCCGCTCCTTCTCTCCTCTCCGCTCCTTCTCTCCCCTCTTCTCCGCTCCTTCTCTCCCCTCCCCTCCTTCTCCCCCCTCTTCTCCTCTCCTTCTCTTCTCCTCTCCCCTCCCCTCTTCCCCTCTCTTCTCCTCTCCCCTCCCCTATTCTCCTCTCCTTCTCTCCCCTCTTCTCCTCTCCTTCTCTCCCCTCTTCTCCTTCTCTCCCGTCATTCTCTCCCCCTCTCCCCTCTTCTCCTCTCCCCCTCTCCCCACTTCTCCCATCTGTGTGAAGGGTCTGGCTTGTATTACATAATGCCGCGCACACACACACACACACACACACACACACACACACACACACACACACACACACACACACACACACACACACACACACACACACACACACACACACACACACACACAGGAAAACTGTGGCAATATTGTTAGTGAGTGGACTATGCCGAGATATAATATATAATCATAATATATACCATATTATCCAAAGCGATTTACAGTCATGCCTGCATTCATTTTCATATGTGTGGCCCCAGGAGGAATCCAAGCCACAAACAGCTGAGCCACACAGGACAACTGATATAATACAAATAACTACAAATGAATGAATCTGCAAACACACCTAGCTCAAATCATCAAGCATGTATAATTGTCTTTTCCATAGTTATAAATACATTGTAAATCTCGATCACCAGAGAACACAGAGAGCTTCGGGACTTTAAAGGGTCGATCTGCCAAAAAAAGAGGATTCTGAGATAATTGTCCTTTAACGTTCCGAACCCTCATTGGTTTGAATGCTGTCAGCGATTTCTATTGTATTCTTTTGAACTTAACAACATGAATTAGAGTATTTAGGAGGACAATATAGAGAGAGAACATTAGACAGAACACGGCAGATGGGACCTATAATCCCAAGCTCTCCATATATATCGTCTTATTATCATCTTATATAGTTTCATTACTGACCTCTGTTTTTTTACTGGAGCTACCTAAGGACTAGTAAAGCATTTTGGAGACTGTCTTTGCCACCTTACTAACGTTGAGACCAGACCTGGGCAGACAATAGTTGTTACTTTGTAGTTTATTTGAAAATACCAACTTTTCAAATACTTGAGGTAGTCGAATATGAGTATAGAAAACATTAGGAACACCTTCCTAATATTGAGTTGCCTTGAATCAACTACAGCCAAGGTAAGGTGGAAAATCATGTTAGTTTGTATTCTGAGTAAACTATCACTTTAAAGATGATATAGTGTGTGTTTGAAACAAGAACACTTCCCCTCAGATGGAAAAAGAGGTTCAAAGTTGTTTTTGCTAAGCATCCAACTTGCTTTTTGCAACGTTTGCAAATGGCTTTGAATTTCTCTGCAGTATTTTCAGGTATCATTAAATTAATTGCAGCTTTCGACCTTTTCAGTGGCATGTTGAAAGAGTCATACAGTAGTTGAGTATCACAACTTATTCATCCTTATCTGTACAAAATATCATCAGTTAATTGGTCTGACTTGATTATGTTCACCTGGAGCAATGGACATTCGGGAGAATGGATATTTACAAAATGTTCCGATAGATATGTATTGTGTAGATCAAATATGACCGTCAGATTGGAATAGTATAGGAGATTGTGTTCTATTCATTCTATTTCTATGTTCAACATACAGTTCCAGATACAACCCTGCCGTTAGTTGAAGGCAGCCAATCCAATAGTTTCTGAAAAGTAGTAACTTCCTGACATCTGTATTTAACGATTTTGGAAAAAGTCGTTGCTTTCTCAGATCTGTATTGAAATAATTTGAAAAAGTAGTCATTTTTGGGGGGGGATCTGTATTGAAATAGTTGTAGTCACCTCCAAAGTAATAATTTGTTCCCCTCCAAAATGTGTCACTTTCCACAGAGCAT
>NW_028165991.1:0-1000 GCF_964263955.1 Coregonus lavaretus | reverse complement strand
CTCTTTCTATCTCTCTTTGTTCTCTCTTTGTTCTCTCTTTCTATCTCTCTTTGTTCTCTCTTTGTTCTCTCTTTCTATCTCTCTTTGTTCTCTCTTTCTATCTCTCTTTGTTCTCTCTTTGTTCTCTCTTTCTATCTCTCTTTGTTCTCTCTTTCTATCTCTCTTTATTATCTCTTTGTTCTCTCTTTGTTCTCTCTTTGTTCTCTCTTTCTATCTCTCTTTCTATCTATATTCTCTCTTTGTTCTCTCTCTAACTCTCTTTCTATCTCTCTTTCTCTCTTTCTATCTCTCTTTATTCTCTCTTTGTTCTCTCTTTCTATCTCTCTTTGTTCTCTCTTTCTATCTCTCTTTGTTCTCTCTTTGTTCTCTCTTTGTTCTCTCTTTGTTCTCTCTTTGTTTTCTCTCCCTCTTATCACTTTATAGCTAGAATCTGAATGATGAATTTAAATCTAATGGAGTTCTTAATAAGGACTAAAGCAGCAGGTAATAATGTGATGGAACTAGAAGATAAATGACCTAACTCATGTAGAATGTATTCATAGAGCTAAATATTTCTTCAACCAGTTGAAATGACTGTCATATGGCCACTTAAATAAATAAGTACTGTTGTATAGGTTAGCATGCCAACACCCATGGGATCCACTGTTTGTTACAACTCCCCCAGTCTACCTTAAACAGTCTGATACAGAGCACATCCTCCCTGAACACCTTATCACCTCACCAACCGTCACAGTTAAACTCCTCCAGTCCACCTTAACAGGCTTATACAGATCATTTTCTCCAGTCCACCTTAACACCTCATCAACCCTCACAGTTCCAGGCAAACTGATAAGAGCTGAGTTCAACTATAACAGAAAACACACTGATCAAAACAGAGACACTTTCTACTACAATAGCTTTACAAATACATGGAGAGATATTTCACAGCACAGTAAAGGGAACCCAATAACACTATAGTATATACTGACCACTACTTACAGAGTCCAGAAAGATTTGATAC
>NW_028165992.1:0-52561 GCF_964263955.1 Coregonus lavaretus | reverse complement strand
TGTGTGTACTTTCTGCATTATGCAGTCAGAAGCCTTTGACCCCCCCCCCCCCCACACACACACACGCACACACACACACACCCATCACAGTGCTACAGACCAATACTGATCCATTTTATACTCAAAGACACTAGTCTAGTTAACAACAGCAACCTTGACAATTAGTCAGTCCGGGTTGATGCTCCCCTGAGGTGCTATGTCACCTAAGAGCCGTCAAGTCCTGATCAGACGACGCAACAATGCCTTGTTAATCTCAGAGTATTTCCCGAAACAGTTGTCAACGCTAACGTGCCAATGTATTTCCTGTCACTAATTAAGACTCCCTGCACCCCGAGTTGCGCCAGTCATTCAGTCGTTGGGAGGTAAAGTGCTTTGTTAGGCACATTTCACCCTCTGCCAGTCACCGCTCACTGCACCGAGATCG
Source organism: Coregonus lavaretus (assembly GCF_964263955.1). Lineage (NCBI taxonomy): Eukaryota > Metazoa > Chordata > Actinopteri > Salmoniformes > Salmonidae > Coregonus > Coregonus lavaretus. The sequence continues at coordinate 52,137 of NW_028165992.1, read as the reverse complement.
ACAGGAGACCCAAGTTAAAACTCTCTATCTCGCTCATTCACTGCCAGTGCATTACTTTAATACAGCACACAGACTGTAGATGTAGAAGTTCACACCCCAGGAAAAAAATAAAAATGGATGGAGAAACTGCCCTTTTCATACTACTAAGCGGAGCCACGCTGTCTATATTTAAAACAGGTCCGATTTGGACCGTTGCTAGAATAGTTCTGGAAATATCTATAGATATGTCACGACTTCCTCCGAAGCTGCCTCCACTGCCGATCCTCATCTCATCAATCCATTTGTCTTGTCTTGTTTATTACACACACCTGGTTCATATCCCCTCATCAGTACCTGTATAAGTGTTCCCTCTGCCCCCCCTTGTCATTGTGGGTGATTGTTTGTTGTGAGGAGAGTGCAGCTCGGTGGAGCTCCGTGGATTTTTGTATTGCCGGGGTATATTTTTCCCAGTGCGCCTGTTTGGTTCCAGTGCGTTCCAGTGCGCCTGTTTTGGTTCCAGTGTGCCTGTTTGGTTCCAGTGGCCTGTTTGGTTCCAGTGCGCCTGTTTGGTTCCAGTGCGCCTGTTTGGTTCCAGTGCGCCTGTTTGGTTCCAGTGCTGCCTGTTTGTTCCAGTGCGCCTGTTCGTGCGTTTGGTTCCAGTGTGCCTGTTTGGTTCCAGTGCGCCTGTTTGGTTCCAGTGCGCCTGTTTTGCGCACTGGACGGTTTGACGCATTTCTGCGTAACTCTGTATTCCGGAATAAACTCTGTATTCTGTGATTTACCCTCCTGCGCCTGACTCCTTCAAATCACCCATCACAAGAATGTAGATAAATGCATATAAACTGTCTACCAAGTTTCATATTTTTATCCCAAATGGCACGATGTAGTCTTTTTTGGCTCTTATCTGCTGTATTAAAAGGCCTATGTGAAGAGAACATATCCACACAAATAAGTAAGCGCAGTATGATTTTGGTAGCCACAATACATTTGGGGCTTTGTGAGTGAATGCCTTGACTAATTAACTAACAGTACAATTGATACACAAAGATGCTACAAGCCTCTTCAGCTAATAGGCCTCAACAGACATATCACCATTCATGTGAATTATCTGCATAGTTACTGTACACTGCACCAACTCACATTCCTTATCTCTCGCTCTCACTCTCCCTCCCTCCCTCCCCCCCTCCCCCTCCCCTCCCTCCCTCCCTCCCTCCCTCCCTCCCAGTATCTCTCTCTCAGACTAACTCCAGAGGGTTTTTTGCGAAGGCTTGATAATTATGAATGTAATACAACATGATTCAGTTTATTTTATCAACCCCCCCTGCGGTGGCCATTGAGTTAAACATTTGTTGAAACAAACCGGCTTAAAGGGCTCCTCCGCAGCTTGCTACAGATAACAATTTAAGATACTTTGTGCGTGCCTTGGAGATGTTAGGGAATAATATAAATGATCCAATCTCATGCTGCTTCTCAGTTTTAATTCTGCTAACAGAACCCTGAGGAGTGTACAACCAAGGATGAACATCAGGTACAACTTACTCTGTATCTACAGAGCTCCATTTATAAAAATAACATCAGGTACAATTTACTGTATCTATAGAGCTCCCATTTTATATAAAATAACATCAGGTACAACTTATATAAAATAACACAACAGAATGAGCAGTCTGGAGCGATGCAGAGGCACTGACTGCTTCCAAACAGCACCCTATTCCCTACATAGTGCACTACTTTTGACCAGGGCCGACAGGGTAGAGCACTATAGAAGAGGGTGTTATTTCGGTCACTAAATTAAGCACAGCCCCGTCTGGTAAGGTTTAATCCAGACCCACAGTAGAGTCTATAAGTGTGTCTCAAATGGCACCCTATTAGATAGTGTAGTGTCTCAAATGGCACCCTATTAGATAGTGTATTATCTAGTATGGGGAATAGGGTGCCATGTTAGTGCACTTTATAAGGAATAAGGTTCCATTTCATATTTGCCACAGGTAACAGATTGGGAAATTAATTATTCCTGGGGTTTGGCATGCAGTGAGAAGCTGTGAGCTGTGTGTGTGTGAGCGTGCGTGTGTGAGCTGTGTGTGTGTGTGAGCGTGCGTGTGTGAGCTGTGTGTGTGTGTGAGCGTGCGTGTGTGAGCTGTGTGTGTGTGTGAGCGTGCGTGTGTGAGCTGTGTGTGTGTGTGAGCGTGCGTGTGTGAGCTGTGTGTGTGTGTGAGCGTGCGTGTGTGAGCTGTGTGTGTGTGTGAGCGTGCGTGTGTGAGCTGTGTGTGTGTGTGAGCTGTGTGTGTGTGTGAGCTGTGTGTGTGTGTGAGCGTGCGTGGTCATTACTGAGCTTGATTACTTGGTTCCAGCTGGCCAATTGGCCTAAATTGACAGCTTTGGAGAGCTACAAGCAGCTGGATGAGTCTCTCTCTCTCTCTCTCTCTCTCTCTCTCTCTCTCTCTCCTCTCTCTCTCCTCTCTCTCTCTCTCTCTCTCTCTCTCTCTCTCTCTCTCTCTCTCTCTCTCTCTCTCTCTCTCTCTCTCTCTCTCTCTCTCTCTCTCTCTCTCTCTCTCTCTCTCTCTCTCTCTCTCTCTCTCTCTCTTCTCTCTCTCTCTCTCTCTCTCTCTCTCTCTCTCTCTCTCTCTCTCTCTCTCTCTCTCTCCTCTCTCTCTCTCTCTCTCTCTCTCTCTCTCTCTCTCTCTCTCTCTCTCTCTCTCTCTCTCTCTCTCTCTCTCTCCCACCCCCTCCCCTCCCCTCCCAGGTGTTTATCCCAGGAATGATCTATGATTAAGGCTTAATGAAAAGTTGATAGAATAATCTAAGCAGCCAGTAGAGACGCTGGGTGCTGGCTGCAGTGGTTGCTGTAGACACGGTGGTTCCGTTCCCAGTGGCACCTTATTTAACTCCCTGTACAGTTTCTAATCAAATCAAATGTTATTTGTCACATGCTTCGTAAACCGAGTCGATGTGCAGGGGTACGAGGTAATAGCCGTAGATATCTAAGAATAAAGGGACAGATAATAAACAGTAGCAGCAGCGTAATGTGATGTCAAGAAAGTTTGGGCAAAAAGGGTCAAAGCAGACAGTCCGGGTAGCTATTTGGTTAACTATTTAACAAACTATTTAGCAGTCTTATGGCTTGGGGGTAGAAGCTGTTCAGCGTCCTGTTGGTTCCAGACTTGGTGCATCGATACTGCTTGCCGTGCGGTAGCAGAGACAACAGTCTATGACTGGGATGACTGGAGTCTTTGAGCATTTTTCGGGCCTTCCTCTGACACCGCCTGGTATAGAGGTCCTGGATGGCAGGAAGCTTGGCCCCAGTGATGTACTGAGCTATACGCACTACCCTCTGTAGCGCCTTGCGGTCGGATGCCATACAGTTGCCATACCAAGCGGTGATTCAGCCAGTCAAGATGCTCTCAATGGTGCAGTTGTTGAACCTTTTGCGGATCTGAGGGCCCATACCAAACCTTTTCAGCCTCCTAAGGGGGAAGAGGCATTGTTGTGCCCTCCACGACTGTGATGGTGTGTTTGGACCATGATAGATCCTTAGTGATGTGGACACCGAGGAACTTGAAGCTCTCGAATCCGCTCCACTACAGCTCCGTCAATGTGAATGGGGGCATGTTCGGCCCTCTGTTTCCCGTAGTCCACGATCAGCTCCTTAGTCTTGCTGACGCTGATGGGGGAGGTTGTTGTCCTGGCACCACACCGCCAGGTCTCTGACCTCCTCCCTATAGGCTTTCTCATCGTCATTGGTGATCAGGCCTACCACCGTCGGGTTGTCTGCAAACCTAATGATGGTGTTGGAGTCGTGCGCTACAGCATAGGACTCTGGTCACTAGATGTGGAATAGGGTGCCATTTGGGGCTAGAGTATTTGGAGTGAGTGTCTCTCGTGGCGCATCGCAGTACAATGTAGTACTGTAATGTTATGGAGTACTATAATATAATGTAGTACTGTATTATAATGTAGTACTGTAATGTTATGGAGTACTATAATATAATGTAGTACTGTATTATAATGTAGTACTGTAATGTTATGGAGTACTATAATATAATGTAGTACTGTATTATAATGTAGTACTGTAATGTTATGGAGTACTATAATATAATGTAGTACTGTATTATAATGTAGTACTGTAATGTTATGGAGTACTATAATATAATGTAGTACTGTATTATAATGTAGTACTGTAATGTTATGGAGTACTATAATATAATGTAGTACTGTATTATAATGTAGTACTGTAATGTTATGGAGTACTATAATATAATGTAGTACTGTATTATAATGTAGTACTGTAATGTAATATAATGTAGCAGTGCCACTAGAGATCCTGGTTCGAATCCAGGTCTCTGTCGTAGCCGGCCGCGACCCGGAGACCCATGGGGCGGCGCACAATTGGCCCAGCGTCGTCCAGGGTAGGGGAGGGAATGGCCGGCAGGGATGTAGCTCAGTTGGTAGAGCATGGCGTTTGCAACGCCAGCGTTGTGGGTTCGATTCCCACGGGGGGCCAGTATAAAAAAATAAAATAATAATAATAATAATAATAATAATGTATGCACTCACTAACTGTAAGTATTTCTGGATAAGAGTGTCTGCTAAATGACTAAAATGTGCTCTTCACTTGTGTTATGATGAGTTTCTGGTATTGAGAAGTTCAAGATGCAAGAATTTACTTAGACATTCTGTGGAGATTTTACCAAGTATTTATTTGATCACGAGCCCATGGGTTCATCTATGGTCAATGACCACTACCCCTTCTATGTCATGACCTCTTACCCCCCCCCCCCCCCCCTAAGCAAGATGTTCCCTCCGTGCATCATTCTAATATAAACCCCACTATCTTCCTTGGACAGATTGGAATTTACTACCCCAGACTTAGAGTCACCCAGAACCACTTCTCTCTGCTAACATTAAACTAGTTAAACACTCATGAAATGGCCCCATATCCTCATCATAATCAACTTGCATCATAGTGCTATAATGTGTCATAGCATGTCTTCCGGTGTGACACGTCATGGGAAAATGTGATACATTTACATTTTAGTCATTTAGCAGACGCTCTCATCCAGAGCGACTAGGGTTAAGTGCCTTGCTCAAGGGCACATCAACAGATTTTTCACTTAGTCGGCTCGGGGATTAGAACCAGCAACCTTTCGGTTACTGGCACAACACTCTTAACCACTAAGCTACCTGCCGCCCTGATAGGGCTTAACCACTAAGCTACCTGATAGGGCTCAGCATTGAAGATAGTCATGGTAAGTTTATTAAATCATATTATATTGAATGACTCTCTTATCCCTGGATTACCTGTTGCCTTCATTTTGTGCGGTTTGCTCCAAGCACGACTGATACATTATTCAAATGGGATTAGACGGTAGACACTAACAGCTGTCATCAACAACAACCCCAGTCTAGTGAAGCCGTTTAGCATTATATAATCTCTTGAGAAGAAGAACCGACGAGTTCAGCTGCTTCAAATCCCTGTTGATGTCTGGATCTCCACGTCTTAGCCTAACGACGACAAACAAAGACAAACACCAAAAAGATGAGAGAGTTGTTTTCAGGATGTTTTCCAAGTTGTTTTCCAGGTTGTTTTACAAGTTGTTTTCCAGGTTGTTTTACAAGTTGTTTTCCAGGATGTTTTCCAGGATGTTTTCCAGGTTGTTTTCCAGGATGTTTTCCAGGTTGTTTTCCAGGTTGTTTTCCAGGTTGTTTTACAAGTTGTTTTCCAGGTTGTTTTACAAGTTGTTTTCCAGGATGTTTTCCAGGATGTTTTCTAGGATGTTTTCCAGGATGTTTTCCAGGATGTTTTCCAGGTTGTTTTCCAGGATGTTTTCCAGGATGTTTTCCAGGTTGTTTTCCAGGTTGTTTTCCAGGTTGTTTTCCAGGATGTTTTACAGGATGTTTTCCAGGATGTTTTCCAGGTTGTTTTCCAGGATGTTTTCCAGGTTGTTTTCCAGGTTGTTTTCCGGGTTGTTTTACAAGTTGTTTTCCAGGATGTTTTCCAGGATGTTTTCCAGGTTGTTTTCCAGGTTGTTTTCCAGGTTGTTTTACAGGATGTTTTCCAGGATGTTTTCCAGGTTGTTTTCCAGGATGTTTTACAGGTTGTTTTACAGGTTGTTTTCCAGGTTGTTTTACAGGATGTTTTCCAGGTTGTTTTACAGGATGTTTTCCAGGATGTTTTCCAGGATGTTTTCCAGGTTGTTTTCCAAGTTGTTTTCCAGGATGTTTTCCAGGATGTTTTCCAGGTTGTTTTCCAGGTTGTTTTACAAGTTGTTTTCCAGGTTGTTTTACAGGATGTTTTCCAGGTTGTTTTACAGGATGTTTTCCAGGATGTTTTCCAGGATGTTTTCCAGGTTGTTTTCCAGGTTGTTTTACAAGTTGTTTTCCAGGATGTTTTCCAGGTTGTTTTCCAGGATGTTTTCCAGGATGTTTTCCAGGATGTTTTCCAGGTTGTTTTCCAGGTTGTTTTACAGGATGTTTTCCAAGTTGTTTTACAAGTTGTTTTCCAGGTTGTTTTACAGGATGTTTTCCAGGTTGTTTTACAGGATGTTTTCCAGGATGTTTTCCAGGATGTTTTCCAGGTTGTTTTCCAGGTTGTTTTACAAGTTGTTTTCCAGGATGTTTTCCAGGTTGTTTTACAGGTTGTTTTCCAGGATGTTTTCCAGGATGTTTTCCAGGTTGTTTTCCAGGTTGTTTTCCAGGTTGTTTTCCAGGATGTTTTCCAGGTTGTTTTCCAGGTTGTTTTCCAAGTTGTTTTCCAGGATGTTTTCCAGGTTGTTTTACAAGTTGTTTTCCAGGTTGTTTTCCAGGATGTTTTCCAGGTTGTTTTACAGGATGTTTTCCAGGTTGTTTTCCAGGTTGTTTTCCAGGATGTTTTCCAGGTTGTTTTCCAGGTTGTTTTCCAGGTTGTTTTCCAGGTTGTTTTCCAGGATGTTTTCCAGGTTGTTTTCCAAGTTGTTTTCCAGGATGTTTTCCAGGTTGTTTTCCAAGTTGTTTTCCAGGATGTTTTCCAAGTTGTTTTACAGGTTGTTTTACAAGTTGTTTTCCAGGTTGTTTTACAGGATGTTTTCCAGGTTGTTTTACAGGATGTTTTCCAGGATGTTTTCCAGGATGTTTTCCAGGTTGTTTTACAAGTTGTTTTACAGTTTGTTCGCCAGATTGTTTGCCAGGTTGTTTTCCATATTCGTCATCATTGGCGAACTGAACACAGCAGTGGCTTGAAGTTGTTTTTAGATCAAAAACATTTTTATTCAGCAACAGTGGAGGGCACTTTTGGAGGACTGTGTGTGGGTGTGAGGGGGAGGGGGGGAAGCAGCTGCCTTTTGATATCTCATCTTCTATCAGACTTCACTCACGGAAGGGGTTGTACACAAACTGCTGCAGACACACTCACACATACGCACATACACACATACACACATAGACACATAGGCACAAACACACAGTATTGTACAGCTAACCTTGTGTGGACACACAATTCAGTCCCATTCAAAATCATATTTTCCCTAACCCCTAACCCTAAACCTAACCCTAGCTCCTAACCCTAAACCTAACCCTAGCTCCTAACACTAAACCTAACCTTAACCCTAACCCTAAACCTAACCCTAGCTCCTAACCCTAAACCTAACCCTAGCTCCTAACCCTAAAACCCTTAACATAATTCTAACACTAATTCTAACCTTAACCCTAAACCCCTAGAAATAGCATTTGACCTCGTGGGGACAAACAAAATGTCCCCAGTTGGTCAAATGTTTGTTTGTTTACTATTCTTGTGGGGAATTCTGGTCACTCATACATAAAATTAATAATCTGACCAAATATTTAGGAAGAGTCTGTGAAGGAAGAAACCACGTGGAAAAAGTGGTAAGCAACTTAGGTCCCACAAAAAAGGATTTTCACCAAGTCAAATTAATTTATTGTGTTAAGAGGTTTCATAATGCTTGTATCTAAACCAAAGTAGATCGTTAAGATTGTTCTAAACATCAGTTGGGGTCTCAATTATCTTCAATATGAGGTCCTGAACCTAGCAAGAAAGTGCATCCTTGTCGCTGTGTGAGCTAGTACAGTAAAAATGTTTGCCTTGGGGTAAGTTGAGCCAAGGTCCACTATATCCCACACAAATGATGATTACATTTTGTCCATTTTATGCATAGTAGCATAGTAGCGTAGTATTTCTGCAATGTGTCATGCTTATGAACTCAAGATAGGTCATTTCTATAGTTACGGAGCAGACACCATCGTGCCCCGTGTATTCTAACGTAAAACAAGCATGGGGTCTAGCCCCCCCCTTGAGGTTCTGGAGAGAACAGCCAAGGACATGAGAGAAGCATGGGGTCTAGCCCCCCCTTGAGGTTCTGGAGATAGCAGCCAAGGACGTGAGAGAAGCATGGGGTCTAGCCCCCCCTTGAGGTTCTGGAGATAGCAGCCAAGGACGTGAGAGAAGGGGAGAAGTCCATTGGAGAAGCAGCAAGGTATGAACACATTTTACTGAATGACACTGAAGTGGGTACATTGACCAAAAAGAAAACGAATATGTGCCTGTGTGAAAGCGAGAGCATGACAGAGTAGCAGAGACGCACAGACGTGACATGGAGTCTGAGATAAACATATCAAGAATCTCGCGGGCCAGTTTCATGGGCTTTAGTAGCCTCATACGCAAGAGAACCTGCCGACGAATTCACACATCGAAACAACATCCATGTCCCACACAACTGGTCAGGAAATGGAAGGGTCAGTGATATTGAACAGAGAGATCTATATCTGAATGTAGGCATACATTTGAGATATACAGTGTACCACATTCCCTGAATTAAACTTTGACCTACCAGCACCATCACCCACTGTACCAGCACCATCACCCACTGTACCAGCACCATCACCCACTGTCACAGGACACCATCACCCACTTACCCCTAGGCGGTTCAATTTACCTTATCCCTACACTTAACTTAAGTTGTGCCAAGAAACCACTTTTTTTGGGACAAGCTATGTTTTCAAAACTATGCTTAAATGAATTCTGATTATTTCCAGGGATACACAACATCCTGAAATACACTGAGTGTACAAAACATTAAGAACACCTGCTCTTTCCATGACAAAGACTGACCAGGGAAATCCAGGTGAAAGCAATGACACGTTATTGATGTCACTTGTTAAATCCACTTCAGTCAGTGTAGATGAAGGTGAGGAGACAGGTAACATTTTTATTTGAAAGCCTTGAGACAATTGAGACATGGATTGTGTATGTGTGCCATTCAGAGGGTGAATGGGCAAGACAAAATATTTAAGTCCCTTTGAACGGGGTATGGTAGTACATTTTACGTCATTTAGCAGATGCTCTTATCCAGAGCGACTTACAGTTAGTGAGTGCATACATTTTTCATACTGGCCCCCCCGTGGGAATCGAACCCACTGAGCTACACAGGACCAGGTAGGTGCCAGGTTCCACCGGTTTGTATCAAGAATGGTCCACCACCCAAAGGACATCCTGCCAAGTTAACACAACCGTGGGAAACGTTGGAGTCAACATGGGCCAGCATCCCTGAGGAACTCTTTCAATAAATTGACATATTTGTAGGGGGTTAATGCATTTTTCATTAGGGCAAATCAGATCTGTTATATTGAGTTAGAAATGTCTACCTCTAGCCTTGTGAAAGAGAACTGTTGTGTCCTCACCTTTGGGTCTGATAATTTCCCAATAATCTCCAAAGTGTTCTCTTTCAATTGTTACTTCAGTATATATCAAACAATCATTCATTCATTCGTTCAAGCATTTTATTTTCTAAAATGAAAAATAAAAATAACAAAGGGAACCTTGAATAATTTAACATCAAATGAACCGCAACATGTGAGTCTCGTGTTCATATTTCACCATCTTTTGGAGTTGTCTATATGTGATTGAGCAAAATAATAGACCTACTCCTGATTTAGGCTACAATACTGCTAAATGTTTCTGAGATGAGCAAACAAATAGATGAGCTATACCACATCTACTTACACTATTTGCCCAGTCAGTGAATTAACCAAATATGTGAATGACCTTCTACAGAAACCTGGGCGTCACTACTTCACAGGAGAGGCATTTGAACATAAAAAAAAAGGTTATTTCATCAAAACATTTATTTTGTATTTTTAGAAACTTGAAAAAAAATTATTGAACGTGAACTTTCACTTGCCTTAGTAACAAACGTGTATGTAATCTGTAATTATAAATAAAATGTGAAATCAAAAAATCTGTTTAAACACTGGGAAATTACAGAATCTTGCCCAGCCATGATTGGTTGAGATAATGAAAGGGCCGGGACATTCACGAGAAAGAGAGTCCATTCTGTTACTCAAGGCTTCTCTGTCAAATGGCACGTCCTGCTCTCTGCTACCGCGGATATTTGAAATATCCATTGGATTTATTAATATTTTCATCATGGACCACATGCAAAGTGTAGCTACAGCTTTCAATACCAGTGTTGTCCTGAATACAGCTGCTGGTATCGCCACAGCTCTGTCTTCTGTGGCTAAAGCAGTCTGGACTGGTTGAAACCTAGTGGAGAGGAATATTTTGAAAGTGTTTCAGTCTGCCGTGAGTCATCATAATCCATACAACAGTAAGAGTCTACAGTTAAAATGCCAAGATAGTATCAAAAAGTAGTTTTCATTGCTAGCTATTGTTAGCTATATAGCTAGCTAGACAGTTGCATACAGGTACCGTGATAGCTTGCTTCGTCCCACAATGAGCCATTGTTTACAGATTGCAACGTTAAGAGACTATTTATACCTGATCCGAAAATGTGGTCAGAGGCGCCATATGGATGGTGTGACGCAAGCGTGGAGCCTCCGGAGGCACGCAGAGGCCAAATTTAGTTCCATACCGCATCGCCGTACGCCTCTCAAATTGTATAACAATGTAGAGGGCTCTGATTGGGTTGATGGTAGTTGAGGGCGGGAGGTCCTGTATAAACACAAACTCACTTCTTTTGACAACTTCATTCACAACAGCTCTGCGCTGCTCGGCGAAGCTCAAGAAGTATGAATGCCTTGACTTCAGCAGAGGCCATATCACCTTAAATGCTGCACGGCCCAATGCAGAAGTTGGATTGACCATGTAGCTCGTTTAAGACTGCAAGCTGAGTTAGCCAGTTGCATTCTGCTGTTAATGTTGATTGCTGATGTGCTAAGGCATGCATGACATGATGATAATCTTGTTCACGTTTGCCAGTTTGTCATGTTTAACTAGCTAGATACCGAAAATAGCCACTGTGGTGCGAATGCTAATCGATTAGCAAGCTAATCGAACCCCATGTTATGTTACAGGGACACATGCTAAGTTGGCTAGCTAGCTAGCCACAGTGAAATGATAGCTAAATAGCTAGCTAGCTATTGGATTATAGATTTCGAGGTTGTTCAACTAGCTGGCTAGCTAGATGAATACCATTTACATCTAGCCAGCTGATAATTATGGAGCTAAATGTTTGCTAAATCTAGCCAGTTATCTTGTGTCTGCATTGCACACGAGTGGTGCAGCGGTCTAAGGCACTGCATCTCATATTTTAAGAATATAAAGGAACATAACAGAACATTTTCATTTCTCTTAGAATAAAAACCTTACAGTGCAACAACAGTTTTAGTAAGTACTAGGATTACAGTCCAGTTATAGCTGGAGTAGAAACCAAACAAGTGTATTTTTTGAGTGTGCTTGCAGGACAGACGAAGAACAATGCTTACACTACTTACTGTTCTAAATTCAATCACTCTCTTCTTCTTCTTCCTCATCATTTCAATTCAATCGTGAAGTCATGTGCACAATGATCCGTTTCTGTTTGGTTTATATCGCCCAGTCATTAAAAGCATTCATTCAGAGAGACCGCAAGGGGGCGTTAGAGACACATGAGGACCAACGCTTTACCCAAGTACCCAAAAGCGTAATCAGCTCTCTATCGCCCCCTTGCGGTGGTCTGGAGCAATGAAGCTGTAACGCAGTGTAGCGTACTCTGATTTACCTCAACGTCCCGTGGCAATAATCTACTACTGTAGCAAACAGGGTACCGTTTGGGACGCAGCCATGCCATGGTGTGATTTCATAGAGGATCCCAGCCTCTCCTTATAGTGTTGATGGGCTTCATAGAGGATCCCAGCCTCTCCTTATAGTGTTGATGGGCTTCATAGAGGATCCCAGAATCTCCTTATAGTGTTGATGGGCTTCATAGAGGATCCCAGCCTCTCCTTATAGTGTTGATGGGCTTCATAGAGGATCCCAGCCTCTCCTTATAGTGTTGATGGGCTTCATAGAGGATCCCAGCCTCTCCTTATAGTGTTGATAGGCTTCATAGAGGATCCCAGCCTCTCCTTATAGTGTTGATAGGCTTCATAGAGGATCCCAGCCTCTCCTTATAGTGTTGATGGGCATCATAGAGGATCCCAGCCTCTCCTTATAGTGTTGATGGGCTTCATAGAGGATCCCAGCCTCTCCTTATAGTGTTGATAGGCTTCATAGAGGATCCCAGCCTCTCCTTATAGTGTTGATGGGCTTCATAGAGGATCCCAGCCTCTCCTTATAGTGTTGATGGGCTTCATAGAGGATCCCAGCCTCTCCTTATAGTGTTGATGGGCTTCATAGAGGATCCCAGCCTCTCCTTATAGTGTTGATGGGCTTCATTGAGGATCCCTTTTTTTGTTGTTGTCTGGAATAGCCTGAAGTCACTCTTGTGCGCGCGCACACACACACACACACACACACACACACACACACGCACACACACACACACACACACACACACACACACACACACACACACACACACACACACGCACACGCGCACACGCGCACGCGCACACGCGCACACGCACACACGCACACGCACACGCACACACACACACACACAATCCTTGAATCCTGGGATGTGAAAACCATCATAGAGACATCCATAGCAGATAAACTAGGACAGGTGAAACATCCATAGAGCCATCCATAGCAGATTTACATTTTACATTTTAGTCATTTAGCAGACGCTCTTATCCAGAGCGACTTACAGTTAGGAAAATAGAGCCACTCTACAAATTATTACCAACCCAAACACAGTGGGGAACAATGGGCTTTCTACGCCTTCAGAAAAGGGCAAACAATTTATAAAATAATGATTGTCAAAATATAATAATAATGATAATGATATTATTATTTTCAATGATGTTCTGATTTTCATCTCTTCAGTTTTTGTTGGAAAGGAAAGGGTTAACACTGAAGAGAAAAAAATATCCAATCAGGATTTCTCTTTGCTGGTTTCTGTGGAGATAAGTCTAGCTAGCTAAGTGAGCCATTGGCTAGGCCATCAGAAGCTAGATAAAGGCATCTGCCATTCAACTGTATTAGGGCAAAATGTTTGAGTGACCGTGGAATCAACCAATCACATTTTGACTTAATGGGTGGGACCGTTTTTACAAAAACGTATGGAAACTTCTGACAACAGGTCACGGCGCAATAGCGAGCAGTAGTTTTCCCACGGTCTAGCTAGCTTAGCTTTTGTTGTTGGCTGGTTTGCAGCGGCTGCAGCAGGTGTTATCAAAGAGGATGTTGTTGCTAATTTGTTAGCTTCTCCCTTTTCAAGAATAACTTTCAACATCTGGTGAGTGGAACTGTGTTTTTTATTGCAGCTTGCTGTTGTTTGCCATCTCTTTGACAATAACGTATGTGTGTGAAATATTGTTGCATTTAAAGTGGAACAGACAGCATTTTAACAACATGAAATCTTATTAAAATCTGTTCAGCTACACCCCCAAGATCCTGACAAGCGACCACTTAGTAATAATAATATAGAGTGGGAAAGTGGCCGTGCGTTTGGATAATTAATAGACACTGCAGTAAATAAAACAGAATAAAAACATCTGTCTTGTCCAGGACCAGAGCCTACACAGACAGGTGCGCTATAGCCAATCAGAGCTACCGTAGGCCTTTATACAAACAAGCGACTTGCCACACGGGCCTGCCATCATTCACTTTGAAATGGACTGTGTGTTTACAGGCAGTTGCAACAGTGCAACTTTAGATCATTAGAACACATTCGCTAAAAGCCACAAAATACACCTGATTGGATTTCTGCAAATATGTAAACACCACGGGAGTCCTCTTACATTTAGGAACGTTACAGATCTATTGATCAAACAACCATGAAAAGGTAGTCTCTCTCTCCCTCAGTTATGCACAACAAGATCAACAACTAATACTAGCCAGAGCAAGATGAGCTCAAATCTAACGAAGGAACATTAGATAAACCCTCTCAAACTTTTTCAGCTAATTGACCGTCAAAATTGCACTGATAAACGATTGTAGCCTCCTCGTCCTTCTGCAGCTTGCCTGCTAGTGCATGCGTTGTCCCAACCAAGCACCCAAGCTAACTGGCTAAAGTTGGCTAGCTTGCTAGCTAGCTACACTACCGGTCAAACGTTTTAGAACACCTACTCTTTCAAGGGTTTTTATTTATTTTGACTATTTTCTACATTGTAGAATAATAGTGAAGACATCAAAACTATGAAATAACACATATGGAATCATGTAGTAACCAAAAAAGTGTTAAACAAATCAAAATATATTTTATATTTGAGATTCTTCAAATAGCCAACCTTTGCCTTGATTACAGCTTTGCCCACTCTTGGCATTCTCTCAACCAGCTTCATGAAGTAGTCACCTGGAATGCATTTCAATTAACAGGTGTGCCTTGTTACAAGTTAATTTGTGGAATTTCTTTCCTTCTTAATGCGTTTGAGCCAATCAGTTGTGTTGTGACAAGGTAGGGGGGGTATACAGAAGATAGCCCTATTTGGTAAAAGACCAAGTCCATATTATGGCAAGAACAGCTCAAAAAAGCAAATAGAAATGACAATCCATCATTACTTTAAGCCATGAAGGTCAGTCAATATGGAAAATGTCAAGAACTTTGAAAGTTTCTTCAAGTGCAGTCGCAAAAACCATCAAGTGCTGTGATGAAACTGGCTCTCATGAGGACCGCCACAGGAATTGAAGACCCAGAGTTACCTCTGCTGCAGAGGATACGTTCATTAGAGCTAGCAGCCTCAGAAATTGCAGCTTCATATAGTTCAAGTAACAGACACATCTCAACATCAACTTTTCAGAGGAGACTGTGTGAGTCAGGCCTTCATGGTCGAATTGCTGCAAAGAAACCACTACTAAAGGACGCCAATAATAAGAAGAGAATTGCTTGGGCCAAGAAACACGAGCAATGGACATTAGACCAGTGGAAATGTGTCCTTTGGTCTGGAGTCCAAATTTGAGATTTTTGGTTCCAACCACTGTGTCTTTGTGAGACGTGGTGTGGGTGAACGGATGATCTCCGCATGTGTAGTTCCCACCGTAAAGCATGGAGGAGGAGGTGTTATGGTGTGGGGGTGCTTTGGTGGTGACACTGTCTGTGATTTATTTAGAATTCAAGGCACACTTAACCAGCATGGCTACCACAGCATTGTGCAGCGATACGCCATCCCATCTGGTTTGGGCTTAGTGGGACTATCATTTGTTTTTCAACAGGGCAATGACCCAACATACCTCCAGGCTGTGTAAGGGCTATTTTACCAAGAAGGAGAGTGATGGAGTGCTGCATCAGATGACCTGGCCTCCACAATCCCCCGACCTCAACCCAAGCGAGATGGTTTTGGATGAGTCAAACGGCAGAGTGAAGGAAAAGCAGCCAACAAGTGCTCAGCATATGTGGGAACTCCTTCAAGACTGTTGAAAAGCATTCCAGGTGAAGCTGGTTGAGAGAATGCCAAGAGTGTGCAAAGCTGTCATCAAGGCAAAGGGTGGCTATTTGAAGAATCTCAAATATAAAATATAATTGGATTTGTTTAAGACTTTTATGGTTACTACATGATTCCATATGTTTTATTTCATAGTTTTGATGTCTTCACTACTATTCTACAATGTAGAAAGTAGTAAAAATAAAGAAAAACCCTTGAATGAGTAGGTGTTCTAAAACTTTTGACCGGTAGTGTACTTCTAGACACAAATGAGAGAACATCTCACTGTGACCATTTTACTCGCTGTAGCTGGTTAGGCTGTTATCCACACTCAGACGAGAGTGCTCCGACATCAGAGTAGATAGCCAGAGTGAATTTGCGTATGCAAGAGATATGCTAACTGGATAACAGTTGTTCAAGTTCTTGCTAGCTAACCAAATGACACCTGCATCTCTAGCTGTGTATAGATAGCCACCAAAAAAACGACATGAGGGGAAAAAAAGTCAGTCACTCACCCACTCCTCCAATGGCATGACATTAAATCCTCCTAGCAGCTAGCCAGCTATCTAGCTAAGACCGGTCTCGAGTACTGCAACACTGGTAAAGCGCCACAAATAATTCAACTAGCAAGAATTCAAAGGGAATGAAAGAGAAACTCCATGAGAAATGTTCCAAAGCTGTGCGATGGTGTTTCATATTTACGTTGTGTTTAGGTAACCCTGAAAGCAGGAAGTAAATCATCACTCTGTAGCTGTGAGTAATATAATTGGCTCAATCTCAAATTCCACCCTAATCCCTACATAGTGCACTACTTTTGATTTGGCCCTGGGGTGGCATTTGGGATGCAACCCCTGATATTTTAATGAGTCATGTTTAGAATGTCATGTACAGTACAACCTTTAAACTTTACTCGAAAATAATACTCTTACCACTTGCCTATGCTGCGACCTGTTGTTGAATCATTGAGTCCCACTGTGCCTCTTACCTGACCAGAATGCTTTCATATAACACAGAACTCTCTCCAGCTGAGATCCAAATGGGAAAAGTCCTAGTTGGCTAAAGAAGAGCTCAGTGAGAAGAAGTGGGTGAAGGAGAGAGGGAAGGGAGAGATGCGAGAAAGGAGGGAGGAGAAAGGAAAGAGGATGAAAAGGATGGAGGTGTTGAAGGTCACAAGCTGTGTTTCCATTAAACGTTCAGAAAGTTTGCATAGAAAATAGATGCGACCATTGCCTGTTGGGGTCCGTTTCCATTTACAGTGAGGGAAAAAAAGTATTTGATCCCATGCTGATTTTGTACGTTTGCCCACTGACAAAGAAATGATCAGTCTATAATTTTAATGGTAGGTTTATTTGAACAGTCAGAGACAGAATAACAAAAAAAATTATCCAGAAAAACGCATGTCAAAAAATGTTATCAATTGATTTGCATTACCCATTTAGGAAAATTGCACAATAATACATTGGTGACAGCCTGTATGCCCTCCCATGTCTCAGGTAGCACACGAAAGCCAGCCTGGATAGAATGCAATACTTTACTAATATTTGATGTATTCTAATAATTCTCATAATAATTCCATCGGCTGCCCAGACTACTTTGTGATATGTTGAAAGTTGCACTCCTGTAGATCTGAAATAATTTAATGGTGAAACTTGCCAGCCAACCAGAAAAGCAAGGCGAAGCAATTCAGGCATTCTTGAAAGTCAGGCCAATTCATGTCCTGCAAATAAACATTATTTTTTGTAGTTGGGGAAAAAATTTTTTTTTTGCAAGCAGTAGGCATTTAGAATTAAATGTAAAGTGGAGCTTATAGTTACGTGATGACATCACGTGCCCTGTGTACCTTAAAAAGTATTCATCATTTATTACAAAAAGTTAAGTTAGACAAAAGAAAAATCCACCCCTGTCGAACGGATAAAAATGGTGATCTTTAGAAAATATCTCCTATACCTACAGTTTTCATTACACGTCCTAATTATGATTTTTTTTTGCTACATTTGCTACTTTTTTCGAATAAACCTGGGTCAATGGAAATGTGCCTATTGCTTAAGAGGAGAAGGGGGAGGAGGAGAGGTAAAGGGAGAGATGGAGGAATAGAGGGAGATATTTAGAAAGGATGGAGGGATGGAGGGATGGAGGGATGGAGGGATGGAGGGATGGAGAGACTGATGGAGAGACTGATGGAGAGACTGATGGAGAGACTGATGGAGAGACTGATGAAGAGACTGATGGATGGCACAGAGGGGACTGAGGGGATTAAGGAGGGCTGGAAAGAGGGATAGAGGTATGGAGAGACTGATGGAGGGATAGAGGTATGGAGGGATGGAGAGACTGATGGAGGGATAGAGGTATGGAGGGATGGAGAGACTGATGGAGGGATAGAGGTATGGAGGGATGGAGAGACTGATGGAGGGATAGAGGTATGGAGGGATGGAGAGACTGATGGAGGGATAGAGGTATGGAGGGATGGAGAGACTGATGGAGGGATAGAGGTATGGAGGGATGGAGAGACTGATGGAGGGATAGAGGTATGGAGGTATGGAGAGACTGATGGAGGGATGGAGGTATGGAGGGATGGAGAGACTGATGGAGGGATAGAGGTATGGAGGGATGGAGGTATGGAGAGACTGATGGAGGGATGGAGGTATGGAGGGGGGATGACTTAATGTGTTCTCCGGATGACCTGTTAAGTGATGATGTCACCATCTTCCTGACAGAACATCCACTCTGATGTCAGTGGGTGTGTGCATGCGTGCGTGCATGTGTGTTTGTGACGTCTCCTGAGTGGCACAGTGGTCTAAGGCACTGCATCGCAGTGTTAACTGTGCCACTAGAGATCCTGGTTCGAATCCAGGCTCTGTCGCAGCCGGCCGCGACCGGGAGACTCATGGGCGGCGCACAATTGGCCCAGCGTCGTCCAGGGTAGGGGAGGGAATGGCCTGCAGGGATGTAGCTCAGTTGATAGAGCATGGCGTTTGCAACGCCAGGGTTGTGGGTTTGATTCCCACGGGGGGCCAGTATAAAAAAAAGATGTATTCACTAACTGTAAGTCGCTCTGGATAAGAGCGTCTGCTAAATTACTAAAATGGAAAAAAATGTATGTGTGTGTGTGTGAGCTCCACTGTGCTTCATTTGGTTGATATGGCCTTGGGTGGCTGTCAGACAGGCTTTCTAATAGGCTTTATGGGTGTTCATGACAACCTTCGCCTGTCTGTTCTGTTCTCTCTAGGCTGTTCAGTCGACTGACAGACACATACTGACAGATGGAGAGAAGGACAGAATAATGCTGAAGAGGAGAAGAACTACCCCCTCCCGGGGCAACTTAACGGGACATTTAGTTCTGTCTTTCTTTCTTTCTGTTTTTTTACGGTTGTTCTAAGTTTCTATTGCGGGCGGAACGCGTTGAGCTGACGCTGGCACGACAAGCGTTAAAGGCAAATTAAAAGTACAGCCAATCTGTCTCTGTCCACCTTTTAGATTCTGATGTGAGGTACACAATCACCTTTTAATTGATGTGATTAACGGAGCTTGTCTGTCCCCAAACCTCTCCAACAGAATGAGGGACAGAGTTTTCTCTCTCTAATTCCACCTCACTCACACCGCTCTAATGAACTCATAGTGTGCTGTAATCAACTCATAGTGTGCTGTAATCAACTCATAGTGTGCTGTAATCAACTCATAGTGTGCTGTAATCAACTCATAGTGTGCTGTAATCAACTCATAGTGTGCTGTAATCAACTCATAGTGTGCTGTAATCAACTCATAGTGTGCTGTAATCAACTCATAGTGTGCTGTAATCAACTCATAGTGTGCTGTAATCAACTCATAGTGTGCTGTAATCAACTCATAGTGTGCTGTAATCAACTCATAGTGTGCTGTAATCAACTCATAGTGTTCTGTAATCAACTCATAGTGTGCTGTAATCAACTCATAGTGTGCTGTAATCAACTCATAGTGTGCTGTAATCAACTCATAGTGTCATAAGCAGCCAATATCTTCAGCTCTTCAAAAGCTTTTTACTTAATGGCTATAATTCCTACCTCTGGGAAAATCACCTTTGTTTATCACAGGACCGGTAGGACGGTATCAAATCAAATAAATGTTATGGGTCACATATACATATTTAGCAGATGTTATTGCAGGTGTAGTTAAATGCTTGTGTTTCTAGCTCCAACAGTGCAGTAATATCTAACAATTCACAACAATACAAACACATCTAAAAGTAAAATAATGGAATTAAGAAATATATAAATATTAGGACGAGCAATGTCAGAGTGGCATTAACTAAATACAGTAGAATAGAATACAGTATATACAGTGCCATCGGAAAGTATTCAGACCCCTTGACTTTTTCACATTTTGTTATGTTACAGCCTTATTCTAAAATTGATAAAATTGCTTTTTTTCCCCTCATCAACTACACACCATACCCCATAATGACAAAGCAAAAACAGGTTTTTAGAAATGTTTGCTAATATATGAAAAATTAAAAACTGTAGTATTCAGACCCTTTACTCAGTACTTTGTTGAAGCACCTTCGGCTGCGATTACACCCTCAAGTCTTCTTGAGGATGATGCTACAAGCTTAGCACACCTGTATTTGGGGAGTTTCTCCCGTTCTTCTCTGCAGATCCTCTCAAGCTCTGTCAGGTTGGATGGGGAGCGTCGCTGCACAGCTATTGTCAGGTCTCTCCAGAGATGTTCGATCAGGTTCAAGTCTGGGCTCTGGCTGAGCCACTAAAGGACATTCAGAGACTTGTCCCGAAGCCACTCCTGCGTTGTCTTGGCTGTGTGCTTAGGGTCATTGTCCTGTCTGAGGTCCTGAGCGCTCTGGAGCAGGTTTTCATCAAGGATCTCTCTGTACTTTGCTCTGTTCATCTTTCCCTCAATCCTGACTAGTCTCCCAGTCCCTGCCGATGAAAAACATCCCCACAGCATGATGCTGCCACCACCATGCTTCACTGTAGGGATGGTGCCAGGTTTCCTCCAGACGTGACGCTTGGCATTCAGGCCAAAGAGTTCAGTCTTGGTTTCATCAGACCAGAGAATCTTGTTTCTCATGGTCTGAGAGTCTTTAGGTGCCTTTTGGAAAACTCCAAGTGGGTTGTCATGTGCCTTTAAAGGCCTGATTGATGGAGTGCTGCAGAGATGTTTGTCCTTCTGGAATGTTCACCCATCTCCACAGAGGAACTCTAGAGCTCTGTCATAGTGACCATCGGGTTCTTGGTCACCTCCCTGACCAATGCCCTTCTCCCACGATTGCTCAGTTTGGCCGGGCAGCCAGCTCTAGGATAAGTCTTGGTGGTTCCAAACTTCTTCCATTTAAGAATGATGTAGGTCACTGTGTTCTTGGGGACCTTCAATGCTGCAGAAATGTTTTGGTGCCTTTACCCAGATCTGTGCCTCAACACAATCCTGTCTCAGAGCTCTACGGACAATTCCTTCGACCTCATGGCTTGGTTTTTGCTCTGACATGCACTGTCAACTGTGGGACCTTATATAGACGGGTCACACTGTCTGTGTGGGTGGACCAATTCAGATAGTCAGTGATGTGTACGCCGAGGAACTTGAAGCCTCCCACCTTCTCCACTGCGGTCCCGTCGATGTAGATAGGGGCGTGCTCCCTCTGCTGTTTCCTGAAGTCCACGATCACCTCCTTCGTTTGTTGACGTTGAGGGAGAGGTTATTTTCATGGCACCAATCCGCCAGGGCCCTCACCTCCTCCCTGTAGGCTGTCTCGTCATTGTTAGTAATCAGACCAGGTCGTATTCCTGGTCGTAATGCTGGTGAGTTACCGCCGCTCTGATATCCAAAATATATTTCCGTCTGTATGTAATAACACAAAAAACGTTCTGGGCTAATAATGTAAGAAATAACACACACAAAAAAACGAAATACTGGAAGTTGCTTAGGAGCTAGAAGCAGAGCTGCCATGTCTGTTGCTTAGGAGCTGGAAGCAGAGCTGCCATGTCTGTTGCTTAGGAGCTAGAAGCAGAGCTGCCATGTCTGTTGCTTAGGAGCTAGAAGCAGAGCTGCCATGTCTGTTGCTGAGGAGCTAGAAGCAGAGCTGCCATGTATGTTGCTTAGGAGCTAGAAGCAGAGCTGCCATGTCTGTCGGCGCCATCTTACTCATGCTGATTATACCACGGGGCAATCATAAGTGTGTCACTCTGACGAACTCCATATGGAGAGCATCAATCAACAAAACTCTAAAAAGAATTCCTCCGGCATTTACCTTTTTCATTACTGTCCGCTTTGTAGCAACAAGGGTGTTCTGTCTCCTCTCTCCTCTCCTCTCTCACAGTCCTCAGGCCCGGGGCGATAGGAGAATGTCAGAGGGTAAAAACTAAAAAAGGAGATAGATGAAAGCTGAGAATCAAGGCTAGGCGAGGCTAGGGAGCATCCCAAATGGCACCGTGTTCCCTTTATACTGTAGGATATATGTGATAATGGTATGCCAAACCAAAACGTGTAGTGAGTGTGATTTGAAGGAGTCAGGCGCAGGAGGGTAAATCACTGAATACAGAGTTTATTCCGTCGTACACAGTTGCGCTGGATAGCGACAACAAAATACAGGCACAGGGGAAACAATCTACCCCGGCAATACAAGGTACAAGTAGCTCCAACAAAATACAGGCTCAGGGGAATAATCTACCCCGGCAATACAAGGTACAGGTAGCTCCAACAAAATACAGGCTCAGGGGAACAATCTACCCCGGCAATACAAGGTACGAGTAGCTCCAACAAAATACAGGCTCAGGGGAACAATCTACCCCGGCAATACAAGGTACAGGTAGCTCCAACAAAATACAGGCTCAGGGAAACAATCTACCCCGGCAATACAAGGTACAGGTAGCTCCAACAAAATACAGGCTCAGGGGAACAATCTACCCCGGCAATACAAGGTACGAGTAGCTCCAACAAAATACAGGCACAGGGGAAACAATCTACCCCGGCAATACAAGGTACAGGTAGCTCCACCGAGCTACACTCATCTCACATGAAACAATCACCCACAAGGACAAGGGGGCAGAGGGAACACTTAAACACGTACTAATGAGGGGATATGAACCAGGTCTGTGTAATAGACAAGACAAGACAAATGGAATGATGAGATATGGAGCGGCAGTGGCTAGAAGGCCGGTGACGACGAACGTCAAAGCCTGCCCGAACAAGGAGGGAAGGCAGCCTCGGAGGAAGTCACGACAGTGAGTGAGAAAAGAGAAGGAGAACCTTGTGAAGAATGGAACGGTTCACTTTTAACTGATTCTCTCTGTCTATAATGGTTAACTTGTAACTGATTTTCTCTTTCTATAACGGTTAACTTGTAACTGATTCTCTCTGTCTATAATGGTTAACTTGTAACTGATTCTGTCTATAATGGTTAACTTGTAACTGATTTTCTCTTTCTATAACGGTTAACTTAAAACTGATTCTCTCTTTCTATAACGGTTAACTTGTAACTGATTTTCTCTTTCTATAACGGTTAACTTGCAACTGATTCTCTCTTTCTATAACGGTTAACTTGCAACTGATTCTCTCTTTCTATAACGGTTAACTTGCAACTGATTCTCTCTTTCTATAACGGTTAACTTGTAACTGATTTTCTCTTTCTATAATGGTTAACTTGTATCTGATTCTCTCTGTCTATAACGGTTAACTTGCAACTGATTCTCTCTTTCTATAACGGTTAACTTGTAACTGATTTTCTCTTTCTATAACGGTTAACTTGCAACTGATTCTCTCTGTCTATAAAGGTTAACTTGTATCTGATTCTCTCTTTCTATAACGGTTAACTTGTAACTGATTTTCTCTTTCTATAACGGTTAACTTGTAACTGATTCTCTCTGTCTATAATGGTTAACTTGCAACTGATTCTCTCTGTCTATAATGGTTAACTTGTAACTGATTCTCTCTGTCTAACGGTTAACTTGTAACTGATTTTCTCTTTCTATAACGGTTAACTTGCAACTGATTCTCTCTGTCTATAAAGGTTAACTTGTATCTGATTCTCTCTTTCTATAACGGTTAACTTGTAACTGATTTTCTCTTTCTATAACGGTTAACTTTCAACTGATTCTCTCTGTCTATAATCGTTGACTTGTAACTGATTCTCTCTTTCTATAACGGTTAACTTGTAACTGATTCTCTCTGTCTATAAAGGTTAACTTGCAACTGATTCTCTCTTTCTATAACGGTTAACTTGTAACTGATTTTCTCTTTCTATAACGGTTAACTTGTAACTAATTCTCTCTGTCTATAAAGGTTAACTTGCAACTGATTCTCTCTTTCTATAACGGTTAACTTGTAACTGATTCTCTCTTTCTATAACGGTTAACTTGTAACTGATTCTCTCTGTCTATAAAGGTTAACTTGCAACTGATTCTCTCTTTCTATAACGGTTAACTTGTAACTGATTTTCTCTTTCTATAACGGTTAACTTGCAACTGATTCTCTCTGTCTATAAAGGTTAACTTGTATCTGATTCTCTCTTTCTATAACGGTTAACTTGTAACTGATTTTCTCTTTCTATAACGGTTAACTTGTAACTGATTCTCTCTGTCTATAATGGTTAACTTGCAACTGATTCTCTCTGTCTATAATGGTTAACTTGTAACTGATTCTCTCTGTCTATAACGGTTAACTTGTAACTGATTCTCTCTGTCTAACGGTTAACTTGCAACTGATTCTCTCTTTCTATAACGGTTAACTTGTAACTGATTCTCTCTTTCTATAACGGTTAACTTGTAACTGATTCTCTCTGTCTATAAAGGTTAACTTGCAACTGATTCTCTCTTTCTATAACGGTTAACTTGTAACTGATTTTCTCTTTCTATAACGGTTAACTTGCAACTGATTCTCTCTGTCTATAAAGGTTAACTTGTATCTGATTCTCTCTTTCTATAACGGTTAACTTGTAACTGATTTTCTCTTTCTATAACGGTTAACTTGTAACTGATTCTCTCTGTCTATAATGGTTAACTTTCAACTGATTCTCTCTGTCTATAATCGTTGACTTGTAACTGATTCTCTCTTTCTATAACGGTTAACTTGTAACTGATTCTCTCTGTCTATAAAGGTTAACTTGCAACTGATTCTCTCTTTCTATAACGGTTAACTTGTAACTGATTTTCTCTTTCTATAACGGTTAACTTGTAACTAATTCTCTCTGTCTATAAAGGTTAACTTGCAACTGATTCTCTCTTTCTATAACGGTTAACTTGTAACTGATTCTCTCTTTCTATAACGGTTAACTTGTAACTGATTCTCTCTGTCTATAAAGGTTAACTTGCAACTGATTCTCTCTTTCTATAACGGTTAACTTGTAACTGATTTTCTCTTTCTATAACGGTTAACTTGCAACTGATTCTCTCTGTCTATAAAGGTTAACTTGTATCTGATTCTCTCTTTCTATAACGGTTAACTTGTAACTGATTTTCTCTTTCTATAACGGTTAACTTGTAACTGATTCTCTCTGTCTATAATGGTTAACTTGCAACTGATTCTCTCTGTCTATAATGGTTAACTTGTAACTGATTCTCTCTGTCTATAACGGTTAACTTGTAACTGATTCTCTCTGTCTAACGGTTAACTTGTAACTGATTCTCTCTGTCTATAACGGTTAACTTGCAACTGATTCTCTCTGTGTGTAACGGTTAACTTGTAACTGATTCTCTCTGTGTGTAACGGTTAACTTGTAACTGATTCTCTCTGTCTATAATGGTTAACTTGTAACTGATTCTCTCTGTCTATAATGGTTAACTTGTAACTGATTCTCTCTTTCTATAACGGTTAACTTGTATCTGATTCTCTCTTTCTATAACGGTTAACTTGTAACTGATTCTCTCTGTCTATAATGGTTAACTTGTAACTGATTCTCTCTGTGTGTAACGGTTAACTTGTAACTGATTCTCTCTGTCTATAATGGTTAACTTGTAACTGATTCTCTCTGTCTATAATGGTTAACTTGTAACTGATTCTCTCTTTCTATAACGGTTAACTTGTATCTGATTCTCTCTTTCTATAACGGTTAACTTGTAACTGATTCTCTCTGTCTATAATGGTTAACTTGTAACTGATTCTCTCTGTCTATAATGGTTAACTTGTAACTGATTCTCTCTGTCTATAATGGTTAACTTGTAACTGATTCTCTCTGTGTGTAACGGTTAACATGTAACTCTCTGTCTTTGTTCAGCATTGTTTATTTATGTGGCGGATGGGTTGTTGCATAAATTTAATTGGGGCCTCCGCCGTTCTCAAACCAACTCAATTAGCCAGCCGGTGTGTATGTGTGTGTTTGTGTGTGTGTGTTACAGCGGGATTTAAATGTAAAGGCAATATTCCCGCGTTAGCGGAGACTGCATTCATGGTAAACGCTGCATTTGTTGGCTCAACTGGAAATTACCTTTACATTTCTATTGCGCATCCTGTAACGCTTCAGCGATCCAAACTGTATAGAGCCCTAAACCTATCGATTGATCCAGACTGAATAGAGCCCTAAACCTCTCAATATTGATCCAGACTGAATAGAGCCCTAAACCTCTGAATATTGATCCAGACTTAATAGAGCCAGACTTAATAGAGCCCTCGGTCAAATCCATCACAGCACATGACAGAGGACACATGAGGAGTATTTGTCATTTTTGGGTGGTGAAGATGACAGCATGTTATCATTCCTCATTTGGGTTCAGATGAAAACTGGCAAAATCCGGCAAAGGCATAATGTTCTCCAATCCAAAATATGGTGGCTGGAACCTAATGTTAAAATAGTGGATAACAAAATAGATCTAGTTGCTGCTTGAGGATATTTAGAGATATCCTAGAAGAGGGAAGAGGCTATGGCTCTGTGATGTCAAAGATAATATATTGAGATGTTGTAGAGAGCTCGCTTGTTGGGCTACTTTAATGAGAAAGGTAGTTAGTTGGGCTGTGGTTCTGTAATGATAAAGAGAGAAGTGTGGTAGTTAGTTGGGCTGTGGTTCTGTAATGATAAAGAGAGAAGAGTGGTAGTTAGTTGGGCTGTGGTTCTGTAATGATAAAGAGAGAAGAGTGGTAGTTAGTTGGGTTGCGGTTCTGTAATGATAAAGAGAGAAGTGTGGTAGTTAGTTGGGCTGTGGTTCTGTAATGATAAAGAGAGAAGAGTGGTAGTTAGTTGGGCTGTGGTTCTGTAATGATAAAGAGAGAAGAGTGGTAGTTAGTTGGGCTGTGGTTCTGTAATGATAAAGAGAGAAGAGTGGTAGTTAGTTGGGTTGCGGTTCTGTAATGATAAAGAGAGAAGTGTGGTAGTTAGTTGGGTTGCGGTTCTGTAATGATAAAGAGAGAAGTGTGGTAGTTAGTTGGGCTGTGGTTCTGTAATGATAAAGAGAGAAGATAGATAGTTAGTTGGGCTGTGGTTCTGTAATGATAAAGAGAGAAGTGTGGTAGTTAGTTGGGTTGCGGTTCTGTAATGATAAAGAGAGAAGATAGATAGTTAGTTGGGCTGTGGTTCTGTAATGATAAAGAGAGAAGTGTGGTAGTTAGTTGGGTTGCGGTTCTGTAATGATAAAGAGAGAAGTGTGGTAGTTAGTTGGGTTGCGGTTCTGTAATGATAAAGAGAGAAGTGTGGTAGTTAGTTGGGCTGTGGTTCTGTAATGATAAAGAGAGAAGAGTGGTAGTTAGTTGGGCTGTGGTTCTGTAATGATAAAGAGAGAAGAGTGGTAGTTAGTTGGGCTGTGGTTCTGTAATGATAAAGAGAGAAGAGTGGTAGTTAGTTGGGTTGCGGTTCTGTAATGATAAAGAGAGAAGTGTGGTAGTTAGTTGGGTTGCGGTTCTGTAATGATAAAGAGAGAAGTGTGGTAGTTAGTTGGGCTGTGGTTCTGTAATGATAAAGAGAGAAGATAGATAGTTAGTTGGGCTGTGGTTCTGTAATGATAAAGAGAGAAGTGTGGTAGTTAGTTGGGTTGCGGTTCTGTAATGATAAAGAGAGAAGATAGATAGTTAGTTGGGCTGTGGTTCTGTAATGATAAAGAGAGAAGTGTGGTAGTTAGTTGGGTTGCGGTTCTGTAATGATAAAGAGAGAAGTGTGGTAGTTAGTTGGGTTGCGGTTCTGTAATGATAAAGAGAGAAGATAGATAGTTAGTTGGGCTGTGGTTCTGTAATGATAAAGAGAGAAGTGTGGTAGTTAGTTGGGTTGCGGTTCTGTAATGATTAAGAGAGAAGTGTGGTAGTTAGTTGGGTTGCGGTTCTGTAATGATAAAGAGAGAAGATAGATAGTTAGTTGGGCTGTGGTTCTGTAATGATAAAGAGAGAAGATAGATAGTTAGTTGGGCTGTGGTTCTGTAATGATAAAGAGAGAAGTGTGGTAGTTAGTTGGGTTGCGGTTCTGTAATGATAAAGAGAGAAGATAGATAGTTAGTTGGGCTGTGGTTCTGTAATGATAAAGAGAGAAGTGTGGTAGTTAGTTGGGCTGTGGTTCTGTAATGATAAAGAGAGAAGTGTGGTAGTTAGTTGGGTTGCGGTTCTGTAATGATAAAGAGAGAAGACAGATAGTTAGTTGGGCTGTGGTTCTGTAATGATAAAGAGAGAAGATAGATAGTTAGTTGGGCTGTGGTTCTGTAATGATAAAGATAGAAGTGTGGTAGTTAGTTGGGTTGCGGTTCTGTAATGATAAAGAGAGAAGTGTGGTAGTTAGTTGGGTTGCGGTTCTGTAATGATAAAGAGAGAAGATAGATAGTTAGTTGGGCTGTGGTTCTGTAATGATAAAGAGAGAAGATAGATAGTTAGTTGGGCTGTGGTTCTGTAATGATAAAGAGAGAAGTGTGGTAGTTAGTTGGGTTGCGGTTCTGTAATGATAAAGAGAGAAGATAGATAGTTAGTTGGGCTGTGGTTCTGTAATGATAAAGAGAGAAGTGTGGTAGTTAGTTGGGTTGCGGTTCTGTAATGATAAAGAGAGAAGATAGATAGTTAGTTGGGCTGTGGTTCTGTAATGATAAAGAGAGAAGATAGATAGTTAGTTGGGCTGTGGTTCTGTAATGATAAAGAGAGAAGTGTGGTAGTTAGTTGGGTTGCGGTTCTGTAATGATAAAGAGAGAAGATAGATAGTTAGTTGGGCTGTGGTTCTGTAATGATAAAGAGAGAAGTGTGGTAGTTAGTTGGGTTGCGGTTCTGTAATGATAAAGAGAGAAGATAGATAGTTAGTTGGGCTGTGGTTCTGTAATGATAAAGAGAGAAGATAGATAGTTAGTTGGGCTGTGGTTCTGTAATGATAAAGAGAGAAGATAGATAGTTAGTTGGGCTGTGGTTCTGTAATGATAAAGAGAGAAGATAGATAGTTTGTTGGGCTGTGGTTCTGTAATGATAAAGATAGAAGTGTGGTAGTTTAACATGCCATTTAGCAGACACTTTTATCCAAAGTGACTTACAGTCATGCGTGCATACATTTTTTGTGTATGGGTGGTCCCGGGGATCGAACCCACTACCTTGGCGTTACAAGCGCCGTGCTCTACCAGCTGAGCTACAGAGGACCACAGTTAGTTGGGTTGCGGTTCTGTAATGATAAAGAGAGAGGATAGATAGTTAGTTGGGCTGTGGTTCTGTAATGATAAAGAGAGAAGTGTGGTAGTTAGTTGGGTTGTGGTTCTGTAATGATGAAGGATGAGCTGTCACATGTATCATGGGGGATAACACCGACCTTTAATCTAAGGTAACTGAGCCATCCCTTCATCAGCCCGCATCAAGAGGTTTCCTCTCCCTCATTCTATCGCCCCATCCTCCATCTCTATCTACATTATCTCTACCTTTATTTTCCTCTCTTCAGTCTCTCTCTCCCTCCTCTCTCTCTATCTTTTACTTTCTGTCACCCTCTTCATCTACATTCCGCCGCTCTCTCTCCTCCCCCCTTCCCCTCGCCCTCCTCCCCCCTCCTCCTCTCTCTCCTCTCCCCTCCCCCTCCCCCCTCCCCCTACTCCTATCTCTCCTCCCCCCTCCCCCTCTCTCCCCCTCTCTCCCTTAATCCTATCCTCTCCCCTCCCCCTATCTCTCCCACCTCCCCCCTCCCCCTCCTCCTTCCCTCTCTCCTCTCTCCCTCCTCTCCCCTCCCCCTCTCTCTCCCTCCTCTCCCCACCCCCTCTCTCCCCTCCCCCTCCTCTTACTCTCTTTCTCTCTCCACCCACCAGTAAACCTGAGGCTTGGCCCTCTTAAATGTAGGATTTCTTCAGAGATAGATGCTTGTTCTCTGACTGTGCAGCTCTGTGCTGCCTGCCTATCTGGCATCCTGCCACATCCATTCAATGGCCTCATCAATCCATCTTGGTTATTGGACGGCCTTGATGTTATTGTCCCTCTGTCATCCCTCTTTATCCACCTAATGTCATCCCTCTTTATCCACCTAATGTCATCTGTCTTTATCCACCTAATGTCATCCGTCTTTATCCACCTAATGTCATCCCTCTTTATCCACCTAATGTCATCCGTCTTTATCCACCTAATGTCATCCGTCTTTATCCACCTAATGTCATCCCTCTTTATCCACCTAATGTCATCCGTCTTTATCCACCTAATGTCATCCCTCTTTATCCCCTAATGTCATCCGTCTTTATCCACCTAATGTCATCCGTCTTTATCCACCTAATGTCATCCCTCTTTATCCACCTAATGTCATCCGTCTTTATCCACCTAATGTCATCCCTCTTTATCCACCTAATGTCATCCCTCTTTATCCACCTAATGTCATCCGTCTTTATCCACCTAATGTCATCCCTCTTTATCCACCTAATGTCATCCCTCTTTATCCACCTAATGTCATCCGTCTTTATCCACCTAATGTCATCCCTCTTTATCCACCTAATGTCATCCGTCTTTATCCACCTAATGTCATCCCTCTTTATCCCCTAATGTCATCCCTCTTTATCCACCTAATGTCATCCGTCTTTATCCACCTAATGTCATCCCTCTTTATCCACCTAATGTCATCCCTCTTTATCCACCTAATGTCATCCCTCTTTATCCCCTAATGTCATCCCTCTTTATCCACCTAATGTCATCCCTCTTTATCCCCTAATGTCATCCCTCTTTATCCCCTAATGTCATCCCTCTTTATCCCCTGTCATCCCTCTTTATCCCCTAATGTCATCCGTCTTTATCCACCTAATGTCATCCCTCTTTATCCACCTAATGTCATCCGTCTTTATCCACCTAATGTCATCCGTCTTTATCCACCTAATGTCATCCCTCTTTATCCCCTAATGTCATCCCTCTTTATCCCCTAATGTCATCCCTCTTTATCACCTGTCATCCCTCTTTATCCCCTAATGTCATCCGTCTTTATCCACCTAATGTCATCCCTCTTTTTCCACCTAATGTCATCCCTCTTTATCCACCTAATGTCATCCCTCTTTATCCACCTAATGTCATCCCTCTTTATCCACCTAATGTCATCCCTCTTTATCCACCTAATGTCATCCGTCTTTATCCACCTAATGTCATCCCTCTTTATCCACCTAATGTCATCCGTCTTTATCCACCTAATGTCATCCCTCTTTATCCCCTAATGTCATCCCTCTTTATCCACCTAATGTCATCCCTCTTTATCCCCTAATGTCATCCCTCTTATCCACCTAATGTCATCCCTCTTTATCCCCTAATGTCATCCCTCTTTATCCCCTAATGTCATCCCTCTTTATCCCCTGTCATCCCTCTTTATCCCCTAATGTCATCCGTCTTTATCCACCTAATGTCATCCCTCTTTATCCACCTAATGTCATCCCTCTTTATCCACCTAATGTCATCCGTCTTTATCCACCTAATGTCATCCCTCTTTATCCACCTAATGTCATCCCTCTTTATCCCCTAATGTCATCCATCTTTATCCACCTAATGTCATCCCTCTTTATCCACCTAATGTCATCCCTCTTTATCCACCTAATGTCATCCGTCTTTATCCACCTAATGTCATCCCTCTTTATCCACCTAATGTCATCCCTCTTTATCCACCTAATGTCATCCCTCTTTATCCCCTAATGTCATCCCTCTTTATCCACCTAATGTCATCCCTCTTTATCCACCTAATGTCATCCGTCTTTATCCACCTAATGTCATCCCTCTTTATCCACCCAATGTCATCCCTCTTTATCCCCTAATGTCATCCCTCTTTATCCCCTAATGTCATCCCTCTTTATCCACCCAATTTCATCCGTCTTTATCCACCTAATGTCATCCGTCTTTATCCACCTGTCATCCCTCTTTATCCACCCAATGTCATCCGTCTTTATCCACCTAATGTCATCCGTCTTTATCCACCTGTCATCCCTCTTTATCCACCTAATGTCATCCGTCTTTATCCACCTAATGTCATCCGTCTTTATCCACCTAATGTCATCCCTCTTTATCCCCTAATGTCATCCATCTTTATCCACCTAATGTCATCCCTCTTTATCCCCTAATGTCATCCCTCTTTATCCACCCAATGTCATCCCTCTTTATCCACCCAATGTCATCCGTCTTTATCCACATAATGTCATCCCTCTTTATCCACCTAATGTCATCCCTCTTTATCCCCTAATGTCATCCCTCTTTATCCACCCAATGTCATCCGTCTTTATCCACCTAATGTCATCCGTCTTTATCCACCTGTCATCCCTCTTTATCCACCTAATGTCATCCGTCTTTATCCACCTAATGTCATCCGTCTTTATCCACCTGTCATCCCTCTTTATCCACCTAATGTCATCCCTCTTTATCCCCTAATGTCATCCCTCTTTATCCACCAAATGTCATCCCTCTTTATCCACCCAATGTCATCCGTCTTTATCCACATAATTTCACCCCTCTTTATCCACATAATTTAATCCCTCCTTCCATCCTTTCACATTTTAGAAATGTCCTGGGCTGAGCCTGAGCGGAGCATGTGTGAGCGTTTGATTGGCTATCTGTATTCCAGGTGGTTCTATTGTTGTGGAGTGCTTCGCTTCGTGCCAAGTGGCACACTATTCCCTATTTAGGGCCCTGGTCAAAAGTAGTGCACTACATAGGGAATAGGGTGCCATTTGGGACTTAGGCCTTGTATTCTCCAGGCTGGCTGATCTATCTGACTCTTAGTGGAATGGAAGTGTCATTTGGACAAAGCTAATCTTACTGGCGGTTTTCCATAAAATGGCACCTGCTTAGAAAACTGTGATCTGTATTAATCTGGTGGTACTTTCTGCTTTGACACCTGTAATAGAGAATTCACCAAGTACCGCAGACAAGAGGAATACAAATGTGTCTGCAACAAGAGTATTTCATTATAGTTTCTCTCCTAATGTGTTGTATCAGAGAGTCATACGTGTGCTGAGAGCTCTCTCACGGTCAATATATGGATCACAAAGGTCCGTGTCTCAAATGACAACCCTGTTCCCTATAGTAACCTACTTTTGACCAGAGCCCTATGTGCCCTTGACAAAAGTAGTGCACTAAATAAGGAATAGGCTGCCATTTGGGACACAGCCCTGATGTCATGATAGCAACAGCTAATGGGGAATCTAAATGTCTAGTAGTCACCTCCATCACGCTCATATCCAGAGCGACTTACTGTTAGTGAGTGCATACATTTTTCATACTCGCCCCCCTGTGGGAAACGAACCCACAACCCTGGCGTTGCAAGCGCCACGCTCTACCAACTGACCTAAAGGGGGCCCTGTTAGAGAGTCTGCTGAATGACTAAAATGTAAATGTATTATGTTAGTGTGATGGAGGTGACTACTAGACATGATGTTAGTGTGATGGAGGTGACTACTAGACATGATGTTAGTGTGATGGAGGTGACTACTAGACATGATGTTAGTGTGATGGAGGTGACTACTAGACATGATGTTAGTGTGATGGAGGTGACTACTAGACATGATGTTAGTGTGATGGAGGTGACTACCAGACATGATGTTAGTGTGATGGAGGTGACTACTAGACATGATGTTAGTGTGATGGAGGTGACTACTAGACATGATGTTAGTGTGATGGAGGTGACTACTAGACATGATGTTAGTGTGATGGAGGTGACTACTAGACATGATGTTAGTGTGATGGAGGTGACTACTAGACATGATGTTAGTGTGATGGAGGTGACTACTAGACATGATGTTAGTGTTATGGAGGTGACTACTAGACATGATGTTAGTGTGATGGAGGTGACTACTAGACATGATGTTAGTGTGATGGAGGTGACTACTAGACATGATGTTAGTGTGATGGAGGTGACTACTAGACATGATGTTAGTGTGATGGAGGTGACTACTAGACATGATGTTAGTGTGATGGAGGTGACTACTAGACATGATGTTAGTGTGATGGAGGTGACTACTAGACATGATGTTAGTGTGATGGAGGTGACTACTAGACATGATGTTAGTGTGATGGAGGTGACTACTAGACATGATGTTAGTGTGATGGAGGTGACTACTAGACATGATGTTAGTGTGATGGAGGTGACTACTAGACATGATGTTAGTGTGATGGAGGTGACTACTAGACATGATGTTAGTGTGATGGAGGTGACTACTAGACATGATGTTAGTGTGATGGAGGTGACTACTAGACATGATGTTAGTGTGATGGAGGTGACTACTAGACATGATGTTAGTGTGATGGAGGTGACTAATAGACATGATGTTAGTGTGATGGAGGTGACTAATAGACATGATGTTAGTGTGATGGAGGTGACTACTAGACATGATGTTAGTGTGATGGAGGTGACTACTAGACATGATGTTAGTGTGATGGAGGTGACTACTAGACATGATGTTAGTGTGATGGAGGTGACTACTAGACATGATGTTAGTGTGATGGAGGTGACTACTAGACATGATGTTAGTGTGATGGAGGTGACTACTAGACATGATGTTAGTGTGATGGAGGTGACTACTAGACATGATGTTAGTGTGATGGAGGTGACTACTAGACATGATGTTAGTGTGATGGAGGTGACTACTAGACATGATGTTAGTGTGATGGAGGTGACTACTAGACATGATGTTAGTGTGATGGAGGTGACTACTAGACATGATGTTAGTGTGATGGAGGTGACTACTAGACATGATGTTAGTGTGATGGAGGTGACTACTAGACATGATGTTAGTGTGATGGAGGTGACTACTAGACATGATGTTAGTGTGATGGAGGTGACTACTAGACATGATGTTAGTGTGATGGAGGTGACTACTAGACATGATGTTAGTGTGATGGAGGTGACTACCAGACATGATGTTAGTGTAATGGAGGTGACTACTAGACATGATGTTAGTGTGATGGAGGTGACTACTAGACATTATGTTAGTGTGATGGAGGTGACTACTAGACATGATGTTAGTGTGATGGAGGTGACTACCAGACATTATGTTAGTGTGATGGAGGTGACTACTAGACATGATGTTAGTGTGATGGAGGTGACTACTAGACATGATGTTAGTGTGATGGAGGTGACTACTAGACATGATGTTAGTGTGATGGAGGTGACTACCAGACATGATGTTAGTGTGATGGAGGTGACTACTAGACATGATGTTAGTGTGATGGAGGTGACTACTAGACATGATGTTAGTGTGATGGAGGTGACTACCAGACATTATGTTAGTGTGATGGAGGTGACTACCAGACATTATGTTAGTGTGATGGAGGTGACTACTAGACATGATGTTAGTGTGATGGAGGTGACTACTAGACATGCTGTTAGTGTGATGGAGGTGACTACCAGACATGATGTTAGTGTGATGGAGGTGACTACTAGACATGATGTTAGTGTGATGTAGGTGACTACTAGACATGATGTTAGTGTGATGGAGGTGACTACTAGACATGATGTTAGTGTGATGGAGGTGACTACTAGACATGATGTTAGTGTGATGGAGGTGACTACCAGACATTATGTTAGTGTGATGGAGGTGACTACCAGACATTATGTTAGTGTGATGGAGGTGACTACTAGACATGATGTTAGTGTGATGGAGGTGACTACTAGACATGATGTTAGTGTGATGGAGGTGACTACCAGACATGATGTTAGTGTGATGGAGGTGACTACTAGACATGATGTTAGTGTGATGGAGGTGACTACTAGACATGATGTTAGTGTGATGGAGGTGACTACTAGACATGATGTTAGTGTGATGGAGGTGACTACCAGACATGATGTTAGTGTGATGGAGGTGACTACTAGACATGATGTTAGTGTGATGGAGGTGACTACTAGACATGATGTTAGTGTGATGGAGGTGACTACTAGACATGATGTTAGTGTGATGGAGGTGACTACTAGACATGATGTTAGTGTGATGGAGGTGACTACTAGACATGATGTTAGTGTGATGGAGGTGACTACCAGACATTATGTTAGTGTGATGGAGGTGACTACCAGACATGATGTTAGTGTGATGGAGGTGACTACTAGACATGATGTTAGTGTGATGGAGGTGACTACTAGACATGATGTTAGTGTGATGGAGGTGACTACTAGACATGATGTTAGTGTGATGGAGGTGACTACTAGACATGATGTTAGTGTGATGGAGGTGACTACTAGACATGATGTTAGTGTGATGGAGGTGACTACTAGACATGATG
Organism: Coregonus lavaretus; assembly: GCF_964263955.1. Lineage (NCBI taxonomy): Eukaryota > Metazoa > Chordata > Actinopteri > Salmoniformes > Salmonidae > Coregonus > Coregonus lavaretus. The sequence goes on along the minus strand of NW_028165992.1, from coordinate 15,864 downwards.
TTAGTGTGATGGAGGTGACTACCAGACATGATGTTAGTGTGATGGAGGTGACTACCAGACATGATGTTAGTGTGATGGAGGTGACTACTAGACATGATGTTAGTGTGATGGAGGTGACTACTAGACATGATGTTAGTGTGATGGAGGTGACTACTAGACATGATGTTAGTGTGATGGAGGTGACTACCAGACATTATGTTAGTGTGATGGAGGTGACTACTAGACATGATGTTAGTGTGATGGAGGTGACTACTAGACATGATGTTAGTGTGATGGAGGTGACTACTAGACATGATGTTAGTGTGATGGAGGTGACTACCAGACATGATGTTAGTGTGATGGAGGTGACTACTAGACATGATGTTAGTGTGATGGAGGTGACTACTAGACATGATGTTAGTGTGATGGAGGTGACTACCAGACATGATGTTAGTGTGATGGAGGTGACTACCAGACATGATGTTAGTGTGATGGAGGTGACTACTAGACATGATGTTAGTGTGATGGAGGTGACTACTAGACATGATGTTAGTGTGATGGAGGTGACTACTAGACATGATGTTAGTGTGATGGAGGTGACTACCAGACATGATGTTAGTGTGATGGAGGTGACTACTAGACATGATGTTAGTGTGATGGAGGTGACTACTAGACATGATGTTAGTGTGATGGAGGTGACTACTAGACATGATGTTAGTGTGATGGAGGTGACTACTAGACATGATGTTAGTGTGATGGAGGTGACTACCAGACATGATGTTAGTGTGATGGAGGTGACTACCAGACATGATGTTAGTGTGATGGAGGTGACTACTAGACATGATGTAGTGTGGGAGGTGACTACAGTGATGGAGGTGACTACTAGACATGATGTTAGTGTGGAGGGACTACCAACCCCCCCCCCATTTTAATAACCACCTGATGTTAGTGTGATGGAGGTGACTACTAGACATGATGTTAGTGTGATGGAGGTGACTACTAGACATGATGTTAGTGTGATGGAGGTGACTACTAGACATGATGTTAGTGTGATGGAGGTGACTACTAGACATGATGTTAGTGTGATGGAGGTGACTACCAGACATTATGTTAGTGTGATGGAGGTGACTACTAGACATGATGTTAGTGTGATGGAGGTGACTACTAGACATGATGTTAGTGTGATGGAGGTGACTACTAGACATGATGTTAGTGTGATGGAGGTGACTACTAGACATGATGTTAGTGTGATGGAGGTGACTACTAGACATGATGTTAGTGTGATGGAGGTGACTACTAGACATGATGTTAGTGTGATGGAGGTGACTACTAGACATGATGTTAGTGTGATGGAGGTGACTACTAGACATGATGTTAGTGTGATGGAGGTGACTACTAGACATGATGTTAGTGTGATGGAGGTGACTAATAGACATGATGTTAGTGTGATGGAGGTGACTACCAGACATGATGTTAGTGTGATGGAGCTAGTAGGCCAACAAGTGCTCAGCATATGTGGGAACTCCTTCAAGACTTTAGGAAAAGCATTCCAGGTGAAGTTGGTTGAGAGAATACCAAGAGTGTGCAAAGCTGTCATCAAGGCAAAGGGTGGCTATTTGAAAAATCTCAAATATAACAATTTTTTTGATTTGTTTAACACTTTTTTGGTTATGTGTCTCTATCATAGTTTTGATGTCTTCACTATAATTCTACAATGTAGAAAATAGTAAAAAATAAAGAAAAACCCTTGAATGAGTAGCTGTGTCCAAACTTTTGACTGGTACTGTACCTGACCCTTCACATCATACACTGGCGTTGGCCTTGAGTCAATGTCTGCATCCCAAATGGCACCCTATTCCCTATATAGTGCACTTCTTTTGACCAGAGCCCATAGGGAATAGGGTGTCGTTTTAGACACAGCTTTATATATTTCGTCAGCCCGTGTTGTCAGGAGGTGACCCTTCACTTCAAATTACATTCAATGTTTTCATCACGTAGTCTTGTCTGTTTCGTAACAACACTGACATTGCTCCATAACGGCCTAACGAACTGTTTTCTATTCTGTTTTCGTTCTATTTTTTAAAAGGCTAAAATTACATTGAATCGCTATTGCAAATGTACAGCTTACTGTGAATATCAATGAATCGTCCCTGGTCCCTGGTTCTCATGGTAACGCAGACAGGATGTGGTGATTGACCTTGGAGACCGAGTAGGGAAAAAACACACACACACACACACACACACACACACACACACACACACACACACACAGACACACACACACACACACACACACACACACACACACACACACACACACACACACACACACACACACACACACACACACACACACACACACACACACACACACACACACACACACACACACACACACACACACACACACACATACATCAAGGTAATTCCCGAGTGGCGCAGCTGTCTAAGGAACTGCATCTCAGTGCTAGAGGCGTCACTACAGACCCTGGTTCGATTCCAGGCTGTATCATAATCCGGCCGTGATTGGGAGTGCCATAGGGCGGTGCGCAATTGGCCCAGTGTCGTCCGGGTTTGGCCGGTGTAGGCCGTCATTGTAAATAATAATTTGTTCTTAACTGACTTGCCTAGTTAAATAAATAAATAAAAAATACAGTGCTGTAAAGGACCTCCGTATCCTCTGGCGCTTCTTTCTATCTGTGATCAGGGTTAAACTGCAGCTGCTGTCCAATGTTTGAGCCAATAAAAATGGCCCTGGCCCTCATTGTTCTGAACCAATCAAAATTGAGTGTTTATTTCTGTGACCTCTCGGTTGAATACAACAATTGCAAAGGTATAACCTGAACAGGAATGTGTCCCCAATGGCTCCCTATATAGTGCACTACTTTAATCCAGGGCCCATAGGGCTCTAATCAAAAGTAGTGCACTATATTGGGAATAGGGTGCCATTTGGGACGCAGTCCCTGTATACATGTAGGCCTAGTGAAGCGGTATGGGTTGCTGGGCTGGGAGACTACAGCAGGAATAATCTGGGGATCACCTCTGGGCTGGGAGAATACAGCAGGAATAATCTGGGGATCACCTCTGGGCTGGGAGACTACATCAGGAATAATCTGGGGATCACCTCTGGGCTGGGAGACTACATCAGGAATAATCTGGGGATCACCTCTGGGCTGGGAGACTACAGCAGGAATAATCTGGGGATCACCTCTGGGCTGGGAGACTACATCAGGAATAATCTGGGGATCACCTCTGGGCTGGGAGAATACAGCAGGAATAATCTGGGGATCACCTCTGGGCTGGGAGACTACAGCAGGAATAATCTGGGGATCACCTCTGGGCTGGGAGACTACATCAGGAATAATCTGGGGATCACCTCTGGGCTGGGAGACTACATCAGGAATAATCTGGGGATCACCTCTGGGCTGGGAGACTACAGCAGGAATAATCTGGGGATCACCTCTGGGCTGGGAGACTACATCAGGAATAATCTGGGAATCACCACTGGGCTGGGAGACTACAGCAGGAATAATCTGGGGATCACCACTGGGCTGGGAGACTACAGCAGGAATAATCTGGGGATCACCACTGGGCTGGGAGAATACAGCAGAAATAATCTGGGGATCACCACTGGGCTGGGAGAATACAACAGGAATAATCTGGGAATCACCACTGGGCTGGGAGAATACAACAGGAATAATCTGGGGATCACCACTGGTCTGGGAGAATACAACAGGAATAATCTGGGGATCACCACTGGTCTGGGAGAATACAGCAGGATATCACGACTCAGGATATGACCCAGATGTACAGGGTCAGGACAGGCAGAGGTTCATAACCAGATCAGAGTCCGACAGGTACAGGGTCAGGACAGGCAGAGGTTCATAACCGGATCAGAGTCCAACAGGTACAGGACGGCAGACAGGCTCAGGGTCAGGACAGGCAGAAAGGTCAGAACCGGAAAGTCTAGAAACAAAAAACTAGAGAGCCGGGAAAAACAGGAAACACGCTGGGACGACCTGACAAAACAAGACGAACTGGCAACAGACAAACAGAAAACACAGGTATAAATACACAGGGGATAATGGGGAACATAGGAGACACCTGGTGGGGGGTGGAGACAAGCACAAGACAGGTGAAACAGATCAGGGCGTGACACATAAATAATCTGAGGATCACCGCTTGGTTGGGAGAACACAGCAGGAATAATCTGGGGATCACCACTGGGCTGGGAGAATACAGCAGGAATAATCTGGGAATCACCACTGGGCTGGGAGAATACAGCAGGAATAATCTTGGGATCACCACTGGGTTGGGAGAATACAGCAGGAATAATCTGGGAATCACCACTGGGCTGGGAGAATACAGCAGAAATAATCTGGGAATCACCACTGGGCTGGGAGAATACAGCAGGAATAATCTGGGAATCACCACTGGGCTGGGAGAATACAGCAGGAATAATCTGGGGATCAACTAACAGTGTGATTGTGATATGTGGTGTTGTGGGGTGTGGTGTGGTTGAATGTCGAGCCTTTGGAGGGCACTCTAGCACTTTCCCCATGCTGTCTCTCTCTCCTCTCCTCTCCTCTTCTCTTTCTGCATGTCCCTCATTCTCTGCACTCCTCTCTCTCTCTCTCTCTCTCTCTCTCTCTCTCTCTCTCTCTCTCTCTCTCTCTCTCTCTCTCTCTCTCTCTCTCTCTCACTCTTGCTCTCTCTCTTTCTATTTCTCCATCACTGCTTCTCTCTCTCTGTAACGGTTCCTCTCTCTCTCTCTCTCTTTCTATTTCTCCATCACTGTTTCTCTCTCTCTCTAACGGTTCCTCTCTCTCTCTCTCTCTCTCTCTCTCTCTCTCTCTCTCTCTCTCTCTCTCTCTCTCTCTAACGGTTCCTCTCTCTCTCTCTCTCTTTCTATTTCTCCATCACTGTTTCTCTCTCTCTCTAACGGTTCCTCTCTCTCTCTCTTTCTATTGCGGCCACTGTTTCTCTCCTCCCCAAATATCACTCTCACTCTCTCTCTCTTGCACGTGTGCACTCTTTTCTACTCTTCCAACCCCTCTCTTTCTCCCCCACTCTCTCCCCCACTATCTCCCTCTCCTCCCCACATCCACATGTCATCAAATGTACGAACATAAAATATGAACCATTGTATCTGAACCTTTTTCCACCGCTCCTGTTCTTTATTCATTACGTTTCCATAATACAGGGGGATATAATTAATATGGTCTTCCTGTCCACATAGTCTGGGACATGAACACGTTGCTTACAGACACAAAATTATAATGGAAGTCTCATGATAAAATATATATATATTTATTTATAATTATATTCAGCTGCTTTTTCTTCTGTCTCCTATATTGCTAATAGTGTTAATGGCACTTCAGAGGAGAGTCATTCACCATTCACATCTAATCAAGATCAAGCACATCTGTCTCCTCGTGTCGAATGTTTAGCGTAGGTACAATATAATAACACTAATGAGTTACCCATAGAGCCCAGGGTTGATTTTGTATCTCAGATGAAGGGTATTATTATTGTATGTTTAGATAGCAGCCAGGGAGGCGTCACCTTGGAGACCAGTGCCAGGCTGAATTCTAAAGCATTCTGTTGTTGTCGTGAGAGAAGAGCAGAGCGATATCTGTCTCTGTCGTTTCAAAGGACGAAAAAGAGGACTTACAGAAAATATTTTAATCACATTGTTTTTGTTCCTAAATCTTTTTTTACAAACGTCCACAAACAATAAGGGAGCCAGTTAATCTATCTGGAGTTTAAGGGGAGCTCTGGGCTTTAGACGGGCTGTTCTGTTCTGTTCTCTCTACGTTAACAGATATTTATCTTGCCAAGTGTGTATATTCATAACAGGACTTGTAATGGAGTTTACGACGTCAAGAATGCATCCCAAATGGCACACTATTACCTACATAGTGCACTACTTTTGACCATTGAAAACTGCAGGGATACGTCCCAAATGGCAACCTATTCCTTAAATAGTGCACTACTTTTGACCTGAGCCCTGTGGTAATAGTGCACAATATAGGGTATAGTGTGGCATATGGGATGCAGTCCAACAATCTAGGGATTAAGTGAAAGAACGACGGCGAAAGATCCGGAACAGATCAAGCAAATCATATTCAATCACTCAGTCAGTCACTGTTCCCAAAGAAGCTACTGAACAAAAAGTTTAATGTTACTTTCCTTCCTTCCTTCCTTCCTTCCTTCCTTCCTTCCTTCCTTCCTTCCTTCCTTCCTTCCTTCCTTCCTTCCTTCCTTCCTTCCTTCCTTCCTTCCTTCCTTCCTTCCTTCCTTCCTTCCTTTCTTCCTTCCTTCCTTCCTTCCTTCCTTCCTTCCTTCCCTTCCTTCCCTTCTTTCCTTCCTTCCTGTCAGCTAATATAGTAACTACAGTACAGTACATCTCTTCCCTTTCACACAGAATCATTTATTTCATTCAAACATAATTGATTTCTCCTTTGCCATAAATGACAATGAACAGTAGTGACGTGTCCAGAGCGGGTAATTAATGATTAGCCCTCTATAAGTATTCATTAGTCAGGAGAAGGTAGATGACCGCTTGATGGCCGGTGTCGTTGACCTTGACACGAGGAAATGGTCGCCCGCGGTACCGCCTCAAAGAGAACCGTCCAGGTACCAGGGATGTGTCCCAAATGGCACCGTTTTCTCTTTATAGTACACTAATTTTGACAAGAGCCCTATGAGTAGTAGTCAGAAGAGACTGGTGGGAGGATCAATAGGAGGATGGGCTCAGTGGAATGGCTGGAATGGAACCAATGGATCGGTATCAAACACATAAAGCACATGGAAACCACTTGTTTGACTCCATTCCATTTATTCCATTCCAGCCATTACAATGAGTCCTTCCTCTTATAGCTCCTACCCAGCAGCCTCCTCTGGTAGTAGTAAACTATAAAGGGAAAAGGGCGCCATTTGGGATGCAAACCAAGGCTGGATCACACCTACAGTGTTTAAATTCAGCTGTAGCCATATCACCACCATAACTAGATTATACCGTATCACCACCATAACTAGATTATACCGTATCGCCACCATAACTAGATTATACCATATCCCCACCATAACTAGATTATACCATATCACCACCATAACTAGATTATACCATATCACCACCATAACTCATCATGTTAATGATTAGATTATACCATATCCCCACCATGACTAGATTATACCATATCACCATCATAACTAGATTATACCGTATCACCACCATAACTAGATTATACCATATCCCCACCATAACTAGATTATACCATATAAAAATAAAAGCAAATAGCTAAAGAGCAGCAGTAAAATAAAATAGCAGTAGGGAGGCTATATACAGGGGGGTACCGGTGCAGAGTCAATGTGCGGGGGCACCGGCTAGTTGAGGTAGTTGAAGTAATATGTACATGTGCGTAGAGTTAAAGTGACTATGCATAAATAGTAAACAGAGTAGCAGCAGTGTAAAAGGGGGGGGGGGGGGGGGGGGGGCAGTAGTGCAAATAGTCCGGGTAGGTATGGCTTGGGGGTAGAAGCTGTTGAGAAGTCTGTTGGACCTAAACTTGGTGCTCCGGTACCGCTTGCCATGCGGTAGCAGAGAGAACAGTCTATGACTAGGGTGGCTTGAGTCTTTGACAATTTATAGGGCCTTCCTCTGACACCACCTGGTATAGAGGTCCTGGATGGCAGGAAGCTTGACCCCAGTGATGTACTGGGCCGTACCCTCTGTAGTGCCTTGCAGTCGGAGGCCGAGCAGTTGCCATACCAGGCGGTGATGCAACCAGTCAGGATGCTCTCGATGATGCAGCTGTAGAACTTTTTGAGGATCTGAGGACCATGCCAAATCTTTTCAGTCTCCTGAGGGTGAATAGGTTTTGTCGTGCCCTCTTCACGACTGTCTTGTGTGTTTTGGACCATGATAGTTCGTTGGTGATGTGGACACCAAGGAATTTGAAGCTCTCAACCTGTTCCACTACAGCCCCGTCAATGAGAATGGGGGCGTGCTCAGTCCTTTTTTTCCCCCTGTAGTCCCACAATCATCTCCTTTGTCTTGATCACGTTGAGGGAGAGGTTGTTATCCTGGCACCACACGGCAGGTCTCTGACCTCCTCCCTATAGGCTGTCTCGTCGTTGTCGGTGATCAGGCCTACCACTGTTGTGTCGTCGGCAAAACTTAATGATGGTATTGGAGTTGTGCCTGGCCATGCAGTCATGGGTGAACAGGAGTACAGGAGGGGACTGAGCACGCACCCCTGAGGGGTCCCGTGTTGAGGATCAGCGTGGCAGACGTGTTGTTCCTACCCTTACCACCTGGGGGCGGCCCGTCATGAAGTCCAGGATCCAGTTGCAGAAGGAGGTGTTTAGTCCCAAGATCCTTAGCTAAGTGATGAGCTTTGAGGGCTCTATGGTGTTGAACGCTGAGCTGTAGTAATGAATAGCATTCTCACTAGTGTGTTCTCTTGTCCAGGTGGGAAAGGGCAGTGTGGAGTGCAATAGGGATTGCATCATCTGTGATCTGTTGGGGCGTTATGCAAATTGAAGTGGGTCTAGGGTTTCTGGGATAATGCTGTTGATGTGAGCCATGACCAGCCTTTCAAGCACTTTTATGGCTATGGGTCGGTAGTCATTTAGGCAGGTTACCTAGTGTCCTTGGTACAGGGACTTTGGTGGTCTGCTTGAAACATGTTGGTATTACAGACTCAGTTAGGGACATGTTGGAAATGTCATTGAAGACACTTGCCAGTTGGTCAGCACATGCTCGGAGTACACGTCCTGGTAATCCGTCTGACCCTGCGGACTTGTGAATGTTGACCTGCTTAAAAGTCTTACTCACATCGGCTACGGAGAGCGTGATCACATAGTCATCCGGAACAGCTGATGCTCTCATGCATGCTTCAGTGTTGCTTGCCTCGAAGCGTGCATAGAAGTGATTTAGCTCGTCTGGTAGGCTTGTGTCACTGGGCAGTTCGTGACTGTGCTTCCCTTTGTAGTCTGTAATAGTTTTCAAGCCCTGCCACATCCGACGAGCGTCAGAGCCGGTGTAGTACGATTCAATCTTAGTCCTGTATTGACTCTTTGCCTGTTGATGGTTCATCAGAGGGCATAGCAGGATTTCTTATAAGCTTCCGGGTTAGAGTGCCGCTCCTTGAAAGCGGCAGCTCTACCCTTTAGCTCAGTGCGGATGTTGCCTGTAATCCATGGCTTCTGGTTGGGGTATGTACGTATGGTCACTTTGGGGATGACATCATCGATGCACTTATTGATGAAGCCAGTGACTGATGTGGTGTACTCCTCAATGCAATCTGAAGAATTCCGGAACATATTCCAGTCTGTGCTAGCAAAACAGTCCTGTAGCTTAGCATCTGCGTCATCTGACCACTTTTTTATTAACCGAGTCACTGGTGCTTCCTGCTTTAGTTTTTGCTTATAAACTGGAATCAGGAGGATAGAGTTATGGTCAGATTTGCCAAATGGAGAGCGAGGGAGAGCTTTGTATGCGTCTCTGTGTGTGGAGTAAAGGTGGTCTTGAGATTTTCCCCCTCTGTGTGCACATTTAACATGCTGATAGAAATTAGGTAGAACGGAATTAAGTTTCCCTGCATTAAAGTCCCCGGCCACTAGGAGCACTGCCTCTGGATGAGCGTTTCCTGTCTGCTTATGGCCTTATACAGCTCATTGAGTGCAATATTAGTGCCAGCATCGGTTTGTGGTCGTAGATAGACAGCTACAAAAAATATAGATGAAACTCTCTTGGTAAATAGTGTGGTCTACAGCTTATCATGAGATACTCTACCTCAGGCGAGCAAAACCTCGAGACTTCCTTAGTATTATATTTTATGCACCAGCTGTTGTTTACAAATATACACAGACCGCCACCCCTTGTCTAAGGGAGTCAGCCATTCTATCCTGCCGATGTAGCGTATAGCCCGCTAGCTGTATGTTATCCATGTCGTCGTTCAGCCACGACTCGGTGAAACATAAGATATTACAGTTTTTAATGTCCGTTGGTAGGATAACCTTAGTCTTAGGTCGTCCAATTTGTTTTCAAATGATTGAACATTGGCTAATAGGATTGATGGAAGAGGCAGATTCCTCGCTCGCCGTCGGATCCTTACAAGGCACCCCGATCTACGTCCACGATATCTCCGTCTCTTTCTCATGCGAATGACTGGGGATTTGGGCCTTGTCGGGTGTCTGTAGGATATCCTTCGCGTCCCGACTCGTTGAAAAAAAATCTTCGTCCAATACGAGGTGGGTAATCGCTGTCCTGATATGCAGAAGCTCTTTTTGGTCATAAGAGACGGTGGCAGAAACATTATGTACAAAATACATTACAAATAATACAAAAAAACACTATTACAATTGTAATAGTACAATTGGTTAGAGGACTGTAAAACGGCAGCCATCTTCTCCGGCGCCATTTTATCACCACCATGGAACTGTACATCCGGAAAATATTCAGACCCCTTGACTTTTTCCACATTTTGTTACGTTACAGCCTTATTCTAAAACATATTAAATCATTTTTTTTCCCTCATCAATTTACACAAAATACCCCATGATGACAAAGCAACAACAGGTTTTTCGACATTTTTTGCAAATGTATATAAAAAAAAATGAAATATCACATTTACATAACTATTCAGACCCTTTACTCAGTACTTTGTTGAAGCACCTTTGGCAGTGATTACAGCCTTGAGTCTTCTTGGGTATGATGCTTCAAGCTTGGCACACCTGTATTTGGGGAGTTTCTCCTGTTCTTCTCTGCAGATCCTCTCAAGCTCTGTCATGTTGGATGGGGAGCGTCGCTGCACAGCTTTTTTCAGGTCTCTCCAGAGATGTTCGATCGGGTTCACGTCCGGGCTCTGGCTGGACCACTCAAGGACATGCAAAGACTTGTCCCAATGCCACTCCTGTGTTGTCTTGGCTTTGTGCTTAGGGTCATTGTCCTGTTTGAAGGTGAACCTTTGCCTCAGTCTGAGGTCCTGAGTGCTCTGGAGCAGGTTTTCATCAAGGATCTCTCTGTACTTTGCTCCACTCATCTTTCCCTCGATCCTGACTATTCTCCCAGTCCCTGCAGCTGAAAAACATCCCCATAGCATGATGCTGCCACCACCATGCTTCACTGTAGGGATGGAGTCAGGTTTCCTCCAGAAGTGACGCTTGGCATTGAGGCCAAAGAGTTCAATCTTAGTTTCATCAGACCAGAGAATCTTGTTTCTCATTGTCTGAGAGTCCTTTAGGTGCCTTTTTGGCAAATTCCAAGTGGGCTGTCATGTGCCTTTTACTGAGGAGTTGTCCTCCTGGAAGGTTCTCCCATCTCCACAGAGGAACTCTAGAGCTCCATCGGGTTCTTGGTCACCTCTCTGACACTGTAATGCTGCTTCTCTGCCCCCTTCGGGCTCATTGTGAAGGAAAACATTTTTTTTTAAATACAGTGTTGCGGTATATGACACATGTATCTAACCCAATGAGATGTGATTATGAAAGAAATGAAACGTTCCAAATATTATCAATAATTATGTGAACCGGATGGTTGTTTGGATTCACACCCGTCTTCATCCAACTGTTACGTAAAATCTGCAAATGGCACCCTATTCCCTATATAGTGCACTACTTTTGGATCTGGTCAAAAGTCGTTAACTATTTAGTGAAAAAGGGTGCCATTTGGGATGAAGAGACAATACCTTGTAGGACTGTATGATCAGCAGTTTCTCAGCAGACAGAGGTGTAGTTACAGGGATGATTGATCATATATCTAATACCCAGAGTGATTATTGAACCAGACAGAGGAGAGGGTTTGAAGACTTCCCTCCACTGCTACATTAGACTAATGCCGTATCAGCTTGTCACTTAATGAATTCGATTCTTATTTAAATCTGCACAAGTAATGAGATTACTTAAAATGATTTATCAGAGACTATGCACACACACACACACACACACACACACACACACACACACACACACACACACACACACACACACACAACACACACACACACAGTCTCCCAACAGCAGCAGTCTTGGAGTTGGTTAAAGGTGCTTCTCTATGGAAGACATGCTTAATCTTTCCTATACATCTACCAGCGGCAGAAGTCTGTAGTATCCTGACATCACTGCAGCGACTGGCTGAGGAATGGGTGCTCAAAATGCCACAGTCACCCTACTCATTACGGCTCAAAATGCCACAGTCACCCTACCCATTACGGCTCAAAATGCCACAGTCACCCTACCCATTACGTCTCAAAATGCCGCAGTCACCCTACCCATTACGGCTCAAAATGCCACAGTCTGCCTACCCATTACGGCTCAAAATGCCACAGTCACCCTACCCATTACGGCTCAAAATGCCACAGTCACCCTACCCATTACGGCTCAAAATGCCACAGTCACCCTACCCATTACGGCTCAAAATGCCACAGTCACCCTACCCATTACGGCTCAAAATGCCACAGTCATCCTACCCATTACGGCTCAAAATGCCACAGTCACCCTACCCATTACGGCTCAAAATGCCGCAGACACCCTACCCATTACGGCTCAAAATGCCGCAGTCACCCTACCCATTACGGCTCAAAATGCCGCAGTCACCCTACCCATTACGGCTCAAAATGCCGACGTCACCCTACCCATTACGGCTCAAAATGCCGCAGTCACCCTACCCATTACGGCTCAAAATGCCGCAGTCAGCCTACCCATTATGGCTCAAAATGCCGCAGTCACCCTACCCATTACGGCTCAAAATGCCACAGTCACCCTACCCATTACGGCTCAAAATGCCACAGTCACCCTACCCATTACGGCTCAAAATGCCACAGTCACCCTACCCATTACGGCTCAAAATGCCGCAGTCACCCTACCCATTATGGCTCAAAATGCCGCAGTCACCCTACCCATTACGGCTCAAAATGCAGCAGTCACCCTACCCATTACGGCTCAAAATGCCACAGTCACCCTACCCATTACGGCTCAAAATGCCGCAGTCACCCTACCCATTACGGCTCAAAATGGCACAGTCGCATGTTTTTCCCAAGGCTTTGTTACTGGTGGCAAAATTACATGTTATCATACATGAACTAACTATTATAGTGGAGCAGATATTGACAGGTTTGGATATAATATGGTTTAATGAAGCTACATGGTACATTAAGCAAATGTGAAGTGTTCCATTCACTAACTACATGTTATGTCAATCTCTTCATTGGTAACAATGGTTCAATTACATGTTAGTTAAACTGACCAAAAACATATTGTTTTAAATTCTCTAAATGCATGTTAGCCATGTCAATATCTTTGGTAACAATCTTGTTAAATTACATGTTCTTGCTAGGTATAGTGTTATGGAGAAACAGGTGGCTTTTACGTTGCCATTGTGTTGAGGCTACATAATTGACAGTCTAACTACATATTGTGTTGACGTGTTGTTTTAATCACCTAGGTAACAGTGGTGGTGCAATTCCATATTATTACCTGACTACAAATTGAACTTTTAACCCAAATGTTGAGCCGGTCAGGCATTGCTGACCGGTCCTCTGTAGCTCAGCTGGTAGAGCACGGCGCTTGTAACGCCAAGGTAGTGGGTTCGATCCCCGGGACCACCCGTACGTAAAAATGTATGCGCACATGACTGTAAGTCGCTTTGGATAAATGCGTCTGCTAAATGGCATATTATTATTATTACTATTATTATATTATTATCTGTATGCAGCACTACCTCCAAGATTCCTGCCCATGTGTATGTAGTCTATACACTCCTAAGATAACAGCAACCTTCTAACCAAACAGCCAATTTAAAACAGATACTTCATTTTCAAGGTTGCCAATTGCACTATCTACCTCCAAGATTCCTGCCCATGTGTATGTAGTCTATACACTCCTAAGATAACAGCAACCTTCTAACCAAACAGCCTATTTAAAACAGATACTTCATTTTCAAGGTTGCCAATTGCACTATCTACCTCCAAGATTCCTGCCCATGTGTACGAGATAGCAGCCTTACATCAACTTTCCCCAAAGCAGCCAACTCCTGATTCCTAAACTTCTCTTCTCATCCGTTTAGATTCCCCTCTTTCACTCTCTTACTCTGTATCTGGATCAATTAATACGATCTAGCATGCCAGGGTCTCTAAATGAGAACATGTACAAAGATGGGGGAGGGAGGAGGGAGATGGGGGAGGGAGATGGGGGAGGGAGGAGGGAGATAGGAGGGAGATGGGATGGAGGGGGAACACTGAGTTCAAGTACCATTCAATGCTATGTGCTTTTCTCTCTCTCTCCATCTATCTGTTGTGTGAAGCTTTTTAAATCTGCACGCTGGTGTAATAACCTTTTCCTTTTGTCATATAAAAGGTTGCCCTCCTCCTTCCCCCTCCTATCTCCCTCCTCCCTCCCCCTCCTTTCTCCCTCCTCCCTCCCTCTCCCCCTCCTCCCCCTCCCATCTCCCTCCCATCTCCCTCCCATCTCCCTCCTCCCTCCCCCTCCCTCCTATCTCCCTCCTCCTATCTCCCTCCTCCCTCCTCCCTCCCCCTCCTATCTCCCTCCTCCCTCCCCCTCCTATCTCCCTTCCTCCCTGCCCCTCCCTCCTATCTCCCTCCTATCTCCCTCCTCCCTCCCCTCCCTCCTACTCCCTCCTACCTCCCCCTCATCTCCCTCCTCCTCCTCCCTCCTCCTTCCTCCTCCTCCCTCCTCCCTCCTCCCTTCCTCCTCCTCCCCTCCTCCCTCCTCCCTCCCCATCTCCCTCCTCCCTCCCCCATCTCCCTCCTCCGTCCCCCTCCTATCTCCTTCCTCTTCAATAGAGAGGCTGAACAGCTTGATGTTATCCTTGTAGCTTTTGCCACAGAAACGAAATGGCTTCATGCGGAATGGGTTGAATGGAAACTACGGACCGGCTCATCTCCAATATTCCAGAACCAACAGTCAGTCAGATCTCCTTGTCGCAGGGCGGCTCAACCGTTTCTAACTAGCATAGCTGCATATTACACTACAAAGGCTACTTCCCAGTGACACCCTATTCCCTATTTAGTGCACTACTTTGACCAGAGCCTTATGGGCTTAGGGTACCATTTGGGACACAGACATATTATCTAGCCAGCCTAGTGAGCAGCGTGACGACGGGGGGGGGTGGTAGTACATGGAATAGAAATCATGATGACTCTTCTGACACACGAGTCAAAGGCTTCATTGTCCAACCGTCAACAGATTAACCTCCTGGGTGACTGACATGATTTGGCTTGCAGAGCGACATAGCCCCGGCATCAACCCTCGTCCTCTGTGACAAAGACCCCTCACTTAGTGTCAGCTTAGATGTGAACTCTGCATGCCAGCCCCGATGGGGGATCTACCGACCTACGGAAACAGAAACAAGGAACATTTAGACAAGGTTTCCAAAGGTTCTGGAAACAAACAATAACATACGATCACAAATGCAGTTATGGCACCCCCTGTTGAGAATATTAACATGGGCACTCCATGTGTGTTTGAACTATTCAAACAGTTTATTCTCAACCACCAAGAGAGTGACTGTGCATCTCAAAAACCTCCAATGAGTTCTGATGGCGAGTGTGTAAAAAAACAACAACAACGTCAGTGAGTACCCCATGTACCATTACCCTTCGTCAGGGGTTTCAGAAGCACAGTGGTTCACAGGGTGGACTGATTGAAATATGTAAATATGCTTGCCATCAGAACCCTCATCACCTCTATAATAGTTGAAAGCCACCAGGCCTCTCTAAACAGCAGGTAGCCATGGTGGCTGTGTTAGCTTATGGTTAGCTCATTAGTACATATTACTTCAACTACCTCAACTAGCCGGTGCCCCCGCACATTGACTCTGCACCGGTACCCCCCTGTATATATATAGCCTCCCTACTGTTA
>NW_028165993.1:30000-34647 GCF_964263955.1 Coregonus lavaretus | reverse complement strand
ATAGATACAGGGGATAACAGGAACAGATAGAGAAGGATAGAGGATAGATACAGGGGATAACAGGAACAGATAGAGAAGGATAGATACAGGGGATAACAGGAACAGATAGAGAAGGATAGAGGATAGATACAGGGGATAACAGGAACAGATAGAGAAGGATAGAGGATAGATACAGGGGATAACAGGAACAGTTAGAGAAGGATAGAGGATAGATACAGGGGATAACAGGAACAGATAGAGAAGGATAGATACAGGGGATAACAGGAACAGATAGAGAAGGATAGAGGATAGATACAGGGGATAACAGGAACAGATAGAGAAGGATAGAGGATAGATACAGGGGATAACAGGAACAGATAGAGAAGGATAGATACAGGGGATAACAGGAACAGATAGAGAAGGATAGAGGATAGATACAGGGGATAACAGGAACAGATAGAGAAGGATAGAGGATAGATACAGGGGATAACAGGAACAGTTAGAGAAGGATAGAGGATAGATACAGGGGATAACAGGAACAGTTAGAGAAGGATAGATACAGGGGATAACAGGAACAGATAGAGAAGGATAGAGGATATATACAGGGGATAACAGGAACAGTTAGAGAAGGATAGATACAGGGGATAACAGGAACAGATAGAGAAGGATAGAGGATATATACAGGGGATAACAGGAACAGTTAGAGAAGGATAGATACAGGGGATAACTGGAACAGATAGAGAAGGATAGAGGATAGATACAGGGGATAACTGGAACAGTTAGAGAAGGATAGAGGATAGATACAGGGGATAACAGGAACAGATAGAGAAGGATAGATACAGGGGATAACTGGAACAGATAGAGAAGGATAGAGGATAGATACAGGGGATAACTGGAACAGTTAGAGAAGGATAGAGGATAGATACAGGGGATAACAGGAACAGATAGAGAAGGATAGAGGATAGATACAGGGGATAACAGGAACAGTTAGAGAAGGATAGATACAGGGGATAACAGGAACAGATAGAGAAGGATAGAGGATAGATACAGGGGATAACAGGAACAGTTAGAGAAGGATAGATACAGGGGATAACTGGAACAGATAGAGAAGGATAGAGGATAGATACAGGGGATAACTGGAACAGTTAGAGAAGGATAGAGGATAGATACAGGGGATAACAGGAACAGTTAGAGAAGGATAGAGGATAGATACAGGGGATAACAGGAACAGTTAGAGAAGGATAGATACAGGGGATAACAGGAACAGATAGAGAAGGATAGAGGATAGATACAGGGGATAACAGGAACAGTTAGAGAAGGATAGAGGATAGATACAGGGGATAACAGGAACAGTTAGAGAAGGATAGATACAGGGGATAACAGGAACAGTTAGAGAAGGATAGATACAGGGGATAACAGGAACAGTTAGAGAAGGATAGAGGATAGATACAGGGGATAACTGGAACAGTTAGAGAAGGATAGAGGATAGATACAGGGGATAACAGGAACAGTTAGAGAAGGATAGAGGATAGATACAGGGGATAACAGGAACAGTTAGAGAAGGATAGATACAGGGGATAACAGGAACAGATAGAGAAGGATAGAGGATAGATACAGGGGATAACAGGAACAGTTAGAGAAGGATAGAGGATAGATACAGGGGATAACAGGAACAGTTAGAGAAGGATAGATACAGGGGATAACAGGAACAGATAGAGAAGGATAGAGGATAGATACAGGGGATAACAGGAACAGTTAGAGAAGGATAGAGGATAGATACAGGGGATAACAGGAACAGTTAGAGAAGGATAGAGGATAGATACAGGGGGTAACAGGAACAGTTAGAGAAGGATAGATACAGGGGATAACAGGAACAGTTAGAGAAGGATAGATACAGGGGATAACAGGAACAGTTAGAGAAGGATAGATACAGGGGATAACAGGAACAGTTAGAGAAGGATAGAGGATAGATACAGGGGATAACAGGAACAGTTAGAGAAGGATAGAGGATAGATACAGGGGGTAACAGGAACAGTTAGAGAAGGATAGAGGATAGATACAGGGGATAACAGGAACAGTTAGAGAAGGATAGAGGATAGATACAGGGGGTAACAGGAACAGTTAGAGAAGGATAGAGGATAGATACAGGGGAAAACAGGAACAGTTAGAGAAGGATAGAGGATAGATACAGGGGGTAACAGGAACAGTTAGAGAAGGATAGATACAGGGGGTAACAGGAACAGATAGAGAAGGATAGATACAGGGGATAACAGGAACAGTTAGAGAAGGATAGATACAGGGGATAACAGGAACAGTTAGAGAAGGATAGAGGATAGATACAGGGGATAACAGGAACAGTTAGAGAAGGATAGAGGATAGATACAGGGGATAACAGGAACAGTTAGAGAAGGATAGATACAGGGGATAACAGGAACAGTTAGAGAAGGATAGAGGATAGATACAGGGGATAACAGGAACAGTTAGAGAAGGATAGATACAGGGGATAACAGGAACAGTTAGAGAAGGATAGATACAGGGGATAACAGGAACAGTTAGAGAAGGATAGAGGATAGATACAGGGTATAACAGGAACAGTTAGAGAAGGATAGATACAGGGGATAACAGGAACAGTTAGAGAAGGATAGATACAGGGGATAACAGGAACAGTTAGAGAAGGATAGAGGATAGATACAGGGGATAACAGGAACAGTTAGAGAAGGATAGATACAGGGGATAACTGGAACAGATAGAGAAGGATAGATACAGGGGATAACAGGAACAGTTAGAGAAGGATAGAGGATAGATACAGGGGATAACAGGAACAGTTAGAGAAGGATAGAGGATAGGTACAGGGGATAACAGGAACAGTTAGAGAAGGATAGATACAGGGGATAACAGGAACAGTTAGAGAAGGATAGATACAGGGGATAACATGAACAGTTAGAGAAGGATAGAGGATAGATACAGGGGATAACAGGAACAGTTAGAGAAGGATAGATACAGGGGATAACAGGAACAGTTAGAGAAGGATAGATACAGGGGATAACAGGAACAGTTAGAGAAGGATAGATACAGGGGATAACAGGAACAGTTAGAGAAGGATAGAGGATAGATACAGGGGATAACAGGAACATTTAGAGAAGTATAGAGGATAGATACAGGGGATAACAGGAACAGTTATTGAAGGATAGATACAGGGGGTAACAGGAACAGTTAGAGAAGGATAGATACAGGGGATAACATGAACAGTTAGAGAAGGATAGATACAGGGGATAACAGGAACAGTTAGAGAAGGATAGAGGATAGATACAGGGGATAACAGGAACAGTTAGAGAAGGATAGAGGATAGATACAGGGGATAACAGGAACAGTTAGAGAAGGATAGATACAGGGGATAACAGGAACAGTTAGAGAAGGATAGAGGATAGATACAGGGGATAACAGGAACAGTTAGAGAAGGATAGATACAGGGGATAACAGGAACAGTTAGAGAAGGATAGAGGATAGATACAGGGGATAACAGGAACAGTTAGAGAAGGATAGATACAGGGGATAACAGGAACAGTTAGAGAAGGATAGATACAGGGGATAACAGGAACAGTTAGAGAAGGATAGAGGATAGATACAGAGGATAACAGGAACAGTTACTGTACTCTGTATATTCTATTCTACTCTATTCTACTGTACTCTGTATATTATATTCTACTCTATTCTACTGTACTCTGTATATTCTATTCTACTGTACTCTGTATATTATATTCTACTGTACTCTGTATATTCTATCCTACTCTATTCTACTGTACTCTGTATATTCTATTCTACTCTATTCTACTGTACCCTGTATATTCTATTCTACTCTATTCTACTGTACTCTGTATATTCTATTCTACTCTATTCTATTGTACCCTGTATATTCTATTCTACTCTATTCTACTGTACTCTGTATATTCTATTCTACTCTATTCTACTGTACTCTGTATATTATATTCTACTGTACTCTGTATATTCTATTCTACTCTATTCTACTGTACTCTGTATATTATATTCTACTGTACTCTGTATATTCTATTCTACTCTATTCTACTGTACTCTGGATATTCTATTCTACTCTATTCTACTGTACTCTGTATATTATATTCTACTGTACTCTATATAGTCTATTCTACTCTATTCTACTTTACTCTGTATATTCTATTCTACTGTACTCTGTATATTCTATTCTACTCTAGTCTACTGTACTCTGGATATTCTATTCTACTCTATTCTACTGTACTCTGTATATTCTATTCTACTGTACTCTGTATATTCTATTCTACTCTATTCTACTGTACTCTGGATATTCTATTCTACTCTATTCTACTGTACTCTGTATAATATATTCTACTGTACTCTGTATATTCTATTCTACTCTATTCTACTGTACTCTGTATATTATATTCTACTGTACTCTGTATATTCTATTCTACTCTATTCTACTGTACTCTGGATATTCTATTCTACTGTACTCTGTATATTCTATTCTACTCTATTCTACTGTACTCTGTATATTCTATTCTACTCTATTCTACTGTACTCTGTATATTCTATTCTACTGTACTCTGTATATTCTATTCTACTGTACTCTGTATATTATATTCTACTGTACTCTGTATATTCTATTCTACTGTA
>NW_028165993.1:7500-25000 GCF_964263955.1 Coregonus lavaretus | reverse complement strand
CAGCTAGTGGTGTCATATCTACAACTAGTGGTGTTATATCTAGTGGTGTCATATCTAGGGGTGCCATATCTACAACTAGTGGTGTCATATCTATAACTAGTGGTGTCATATCTAGTGGTGTCATATGTACAGCTAGTGGTGTCATATCGACAGCTAGTGGTGTCATATCTAGTGGTGTCATATCTACAACTAGTGGTGTCATATATAGAGGTGTCATATCTACAACTAGTGGTGTCATATATATATAGGTGTCATATCTGGTGGTGTCATATCTAGAGGTGTCATATCTACAGCTAGTGGTGTCATATCTACAACTAGTGGTGTCATATCTAGTGGTGTCATATCTACAGCTAGTGGTGCCATAGCTAGTGGTGTCATATATACAGCTAGTGGTGTCATATCAGGTGGTGTCATAGATAGTGGTGTCATATCTAGAGGTGTCATATCTAGGAGTGTCATATCTACAGCTAGTGGTGTCATATCAGGTGGTGTCATAGCTAGTGGTGTCATATCTAGAGGTGTCATATCTACAGCTAGTGGTGCCATAGCTAGTGGTGTCATATATACAGCTAGTGGTGTCATATTTGGTGGTGTCATAGCTTGTGGTGTCATATCTAGAGGTGTCATATCTAGGAGTGTCATATCTACAGCTAGTGGTGTCATATCAGGTGGTGTCATAGCTAGTGGTGTCATATCTAGAGGTGTCATATCTAGGAGTGTCATATCTACAGCTAGTGGTGTCATATCAGGTGGTGTCATATCTAGTGGTGTCATATCTACAGCTAGTGGTGTCATAGCTAGTGGTGTCATATATACAGCTAGTTGTGTCATATCAGGTGGTGTCATAGCTAGTGGTGTCATATATACAGCTAGTTGTGTCATATCAGGTGGTGTCATATCTAGAGGTGTCATATCTACAGCTAGTGGTGTCATATATAAACTAGTGGTGTCATATCTACAGCTAGTGGTGTCATATCAGGTGGTGTCATATCTAGTGGTGTCATATCTACAGCTAGTGGTGTCATAGCTAGTGGTGTCATATCTAGGGGTGTCATATTTACAGCTAGTGGTGTCATATCTACAGCTAGTGGTGTCATATCTAGAGGTGTCATATCTACAGCTAGTGGTGTCATATCTACAACTACTGGTGTCATATCTAGTGGTGTCATATCTAGGGGTGTCATATCTACAACTAGTGGTGTCATATCTACAACTAGTGGTGTCATATCTAGAGGTGTCATATCTACAGCTAGTGGTGTCATATCTACAACTAGTGGTGTCATATCTAGTGATGTCATATCTACAGCTAGTGGTGTCATATCTACAACTAGTGGTGTTATATCTAGTGGTGTCATATCTAGGGGTGTCATATCTACAACTAGTGGTGTCATATCTATAACTAGTGGTGTCATATCTAGTGGTGTCATATGTACAGCTAGTGGTGTCATATCTACAGCTAGTGGTGTCATATCTAGTGGTGTCATATCTACAACTAGTGGTGTCATATATAGAGGTGTCATATCTACAACTAGTGGTGTCATATATATAGGTGTCATATCTGGTGGTGTCATATCTAGAGGTGTCATATCTACAGCTAGTGGTGTCATATCTACAACTAGTGGTGTCATATCTAGTGGTGTCATATCTACAGCTAGTGGTGCCATAGCTAGTGGTGTCATATATACAGCTAGTGGTGTCATATCAGGTGGTGTCATAGCTAGTGGTGTCATATCTAGAGGTGTCATATCTAGGAGTGTCATATCTACAGCTAGTGGTGTCATATCAGGTGGTGTCATAGCTAGTGGTGTCATATCTAGAGGTGTCATATCTACAGCTAGTGGTGCCATAGCTAGTGGTGTCATATATACAGCTAGTGGTGTCATATCAGGTGGTGTCATAGCTTGTGGTGTCATATCTAGAGGTGTCATATCTAGGAGTGTCATATCTACAGCTAGTGGTGTCATATCAGGTGGTTTCATAGCTAGTGGTGTCATATCTAGAGGTGTCATATCTAGGAGTGTCATATCTACAGCTAGTGGTGTCATATCAGGTGGTGTCATATCTAGTGGTGTCATATCTACAGCTAGTGGTGTCATAGCTAGTGGTGTCATATATACAGCTAGTTGTGTCATATCAGGTGGTGTCATAGCTAGTGGTGTCATATATACAGCTAGTTGTGTCATATCAGGTGGTGTCATATCTAGAGGTGTCATATCTACAGCTAGTGGTGTCATATATAAACTAGTGGTGTCATATCTACAGCTAGTGGTGTCATATCAGGTGGTGTCATATCTAGTGGTGTCATATCTACAGCTAGTGGTGTCATAGCTAGTGGTGTCATATCTAGGGGTGTCATATTTACAGCTAGTGGTGTCATATCTACAGCTAGTGGTGTCATATCTAGAGGTGTCATATCTACAGCTAGTGGTGTCATATCTACAACTACTGGTGTCATATCTAGTGGTGTCATATCTAGGGGTGTCATATCTACAACTAGTGGTGTCATATCTACAACTAGTGGTGTCATATCTAGAGGTGTCATATCTACAGCTAGTGGTGTCATATCTACAACTAGTGGTGTTATATCTAGTGGTGTCATATCTAGGGGTGTCATATCTACAACTAGTGGTGTCATATCTATAACTAGTGGTGTCATATCTAGTGGTGTCATATGTACAGCTAGTGGTGTCATATCTACAGCTAGTGGTGTCATATCTAGTGGTGTCATATCTACAACTAGTGGTGTCATATATAGAGGTGTCATATCTACAACTAGTGGTGTCATATATATAGGTGTCATATCTGGTGGTGTCATATCTAGAGGTGTCATATCTACAGCTAGTGGTGTCATATCTAGTGGTGTCATATCTACAGCTAGTGGTGCCATAGCTAGTGGTGTCATATATACAGCTAGTGGTGTCATATCAGGTGGTGTCATATCTAGGAGTGTCATATCTACAGCTAGTGGTGTCATATCAGGTGGTGTCATATCTAGTGGTGTCATATCTACAGCTAGTGGTGTCATAGCTAGTGGTGTCATATCTACAGCTAGTTGTGTCATATCAGGTGGTGTCATATCTAGGGGTGTCATATTTACAGCTAGTGGTGTCATATCTACAGCTAGTGGTGTCATATCTATAGGTGTCATATCTACAGCTAGTGGTGTCATATCTACAACTAGTGGTGTCATATCTAGTGGTGTCATATCTAGGGGTGTCATATCTACAACTAGTGGTGTCATATCTACAACTAGTGGTGTCATATCTAGAGGTGTCATATCTACAGCTAGTGGTGTCATATCTACAACTAGTGGTGTTATATCTAGTGGTGTCATATCTAGGGGTGTCATATCTACAACTAGTGGTGTCATATCTATAACTAGTGGTGTCATATCTAGTGGTGTCATATGTACAGCTAGTGGTGTCATATCTACAGCTAGTGGTGTCATATCTAGTGGTGTCATATCTACAACTAGTGGTGTCATATATAGAGGTGTCATATCTACAACTAGTGGTGTCATATATATAGGTGTCATATCTGGTGGTGTCATATCTAGAGGTGTCATATCTACAGCTAGTGGTGTCATATCTACAACTAGTGGTGTCATATCTAGTGGTGTCATATCTACAGCTAGTGGTGCCATAGCTAGTGGTGTCATATATACAGCTAGTGGTGTCATATCAGGTGGTGTCATAGCTAGTGGTGTCATATCTAGAGGTGTCATATCTAGGAGTGTCATATCTACAGCTAGTGGTGTCATATCAGGTGGTGTCATAGCTAGTGGTGTCATATCTAGAGGTGTCATATCTACAGCTAGTGGTGCCATAGCTAGTGGTGTCATATATACAGCTAGTGGTGTCATATCATGTGGTGTCATAGCTAGTGGTGTCATATCTAGAGGTGTCATATCTAGGAGTGTCATATCTACAGCTAGTGGTGTCATATCAGGTGGTGTCATAGCTAGTGGTGTCATATCTAGAGGTGTCATATCTAGGAGTGTCATATCTACAGCTAGTGGTGTCATATCAGGTGGTGTCATATCTAGTGGTGTCATATCTACAGCTAGTGGTGTCATAGCTAGTGGTGTCATATATACAGCTAGTTGTGTCATATCAGGTTGTGTCATATCTAGAGGTGTCATATCTACAGCTAGTGGTGTCATATATACAACTAGTGGTGTCATATCTAGTGGTGTCATATCTACAACTAGTGGTGTCATATCTACAACTAGTGGTGTCATATCTAGTGGTGTCATATGTACAGCTAGTGGTGTCATATCTACAGCTAGTGGTGTCATATCTAGAGGTGTCATATCTGGTGGTGTCATATGTACAGTTAGTGGTGTCATATCTAGAGGTGTCATATCTACAGCTAGTGGTGTCATATCTACAACTAGTGGTGTCATATCTACAGCTAGTGGTGTCATATCTAGTGGTGTCATATCTACAACTAGTGGTGTCATATCTAGTGGTGTCATATCTACAACTAGTGGTGTCATATCTACAGCTAGTGGTGTCATATCTAGTGGTGTCATATCTACAACTAGTGGTGTCATATCTACAGCTAGTGGTGTCATATCTAGTGGTGTCATATCTACAACTAGTGGTGTCATACCTACAACTAGTGGTGTCATATCTAGTGGTGTCATATCTACAGCTAGTGGTGTCATATCTGGTGGTGTCGTATCTACAACTAGTGGTGTCATATCTACAGCTAGTGGAGTCATATCTAGTGGTGTCTTATCTACAACTAGTGGTGTCATATCTAGGGGTGTCATATCTACAGCTAGTGGTGTCATATCTAGTGGTGTCATATCTAGAGGTGTCTGTCTGTCTGTTTTTTTATGTTTGTCTGTTTTGTTTCACATATGCTGATTAGCCTCCCTCCCTCCCTCCCTTTCTCCCTCCCTCCCTCCCTCCCTCCCACCCTTCCTCCCTCCCTCCCTCCCTCCCTCCCTCCCTCCATCCCAACAGCCTTTCTCTATATCCTCTCCCTTTACCAGCTCAGCTCCTCACTCTTCTCCTTCCTGTCTGTTGTTTCTCTACAGCTGATATGAACACAGCCACAGCTGACCCTCTGTAATGATACCATACAACTACCATCAGCTGACCCTCTGTAATGATACCATATAACTACCATCAGCTGACCCTCTGTAATGATACCATACAACTACCATCAGCTGACCCTCTGTAATGATACCATACAACTACCATCAGCTGACCCTCTGTAATGATACCATATAACTACCATCAGCTGACCCTCTGTAATGATACCATATAACTACCATCAGCTGCTCCACACACCTATACTCCAGAAACAACATCCAAGCCCAGTGTGTGTGTGTGTGTGTGTGTGTGTGTGTGTGTGTTTCACTGATCATTGAATCGGTCTTCCCAAAGCATAAAGTGAGCATGAAGTGAGTAATTACAGATGCTCAGCACACACACACACACACACACACACACACACACACACACACACACACACACGCCCCCCCCCCCCTCCACACCCCTCCACATCCACCCATCCCTAGGGTACATAGTGTATGTAAGGCAGCTGTGTTCAGAGGGAGAACAGTTACTTTCTGTCCTCTCCTCCTTCTCCTCCCTCCTCTCCTCCTTCTCCTCTCTCTATCCCAGTCACAGTAGTCTCTATTCCTCCTCCATCTCTCTCCTCCATCTCTCTCCTCCATTTCTCTCCTCCTCCATCTCTCTCCTCCATCTCTCTCTCTCCTCCATCTCTCTCTCTCCTCCATCTCTCTCCTCCTCCATCTCTCTCCTCTCTCCTCTATCTCTCTCCTCCTCATCTCTCTCCTCCATCTCTCTCCTCCATCTCTCTCCTCCATCTCTCTCTCTCCTCCATCTCTCTCCTCCTCCATCTCTCTCCTCCTCCATCTCTCTCCTCCATCTCTCTCCTCCTCCATCTCTCTCCTCCCTCCTCTCTCCTCCATCTCTCTCCTCCTCCATTCCTCTCCTCTCTCCATCCCATCCTCCCTCCCTCCTCTCTCCTCCATCTCTCTCCTCCTCCATCTCTCTCCTCCTCCATCTCTCTCCTCCATCTCTCTCCTCCTCCATTCCTCTCCTCTCTCCATCCCATCCTCCCTCCCTCCTCTCTCCTCCATCTCTCTCCTCCTCCATCTCTCTCCTCCTCCATCTCTCTCCTCCATCTCTCCTCCTCCATCCCATCCTCCCTCCCTCCTCTCTCCTCCATCTCTCCTCCTCCCTCCTCTCTCCTCCCTCCTCTCTCCTCCATCTCTCTCCTCCTCCATTCCTCTCCTCTCTCCATCCCATCCTCCCTCCCTCCTCTCTCCTCCATCTCTCCTCCTCCCTCCTCTCTCCTCCATCTCTCTCCTCCTCCATTCCTCTCCTCTCTCCATCCCATCCTCCCTCCCTCCTCTCTCCTCCATCTCTCCTCCTCCATCTCTCTCCTCCTCCATCCCATCCTCCCTCCCGCCTCTCTCCTCCATCTCTCTAACATGTTACCGTGTTGATTGATTTGTGATTTCAGGTTTTTTTGTTGGTTTCATTTTCTTTTCTTTCTCTTACATGTTTTGTTTTTGTTTGTTTTTGTTTGTTTGTTGTTGTGTCATCGTCATGGTGATCGTATCTAGGTTTGCCGAGCACAGTCATTAACACCCAACAGTTTCAAAAGATACAGCTCGTTCCTACGCCGACGGTCGCCCCCGCCAACTCAGCGGTCATCAACGGCAACGAAAGCACTTTCCATCAGTTCCATATCCTGCCTCCTCCGCCTCCTCCTCCTCCACATACCCATCAGCCACTGCTTCCACTATTCACTTCCTTTGGCTATAACAGGTCGCCCGTGACGACCCCGGGGGACACCCCCTCCACCCCCCCAGGTACACGCCCCCTCACACATTATTTGTATTATTATTATTATTATTATTATTATTATTTAAATTATTATTATTATTATTATTATTATTATTATTATTTAAATTATTATTATTATTATTATTATTATTATTTAAATTATTATTATTATTATTATTTAAATTAGTATTATTATTATTATTATTATTATTATTGTTGTTGTTATTGTTATTGTTATTATTATTGCTATTAAACCCAAAGCTTTAAGGGGTGATTATTATTTAACTATTATCTAACTATGATCTAATATCTGATTGGATCACTCTCACCTCTCTGAGAGCTCAATCTGGTGAAGTCATCCCTTGGGGTTTTCGGTAAACAGTAGTTTATATCCTGGTTTAACTTGTGGTATATTTAATCTGTTACAGTTTAAGTTGTGGTTTATTTAATCTGTTACAGTTTAAATTGTGGTTTATTTAATCTGTTACAGTTTAAGTTGTGGTTTATTTAATCTGTTACAGTTTAAATTGTGGTTTATTTAATCTGTTACAGTTTAAGTAATTTTTTCTGTTGTTGCTGTTGTCACCCCCATCCCTTTAGAACAAGGGTTACAGTGTGGTGTAGAGTGTTGCTGTTGGCACCCCCATCCCTTTAGAACAAGGGTTACAGTGTGGTGGAGAGTGTTGCTGTTGTCACCCCCATCCCTTTACAACAAGGGTTACAGTGTGGTGGAGAGTGTTGCTGTTGTCACCCCCATCCCTTTAGAACAAGGGTTACAGTGTGGTGGAGAGTGTTGCTGTTGTCACCCCCATCCCTTTAGAACAAGGGTTACAGTGTGGTGGAGAGTGTTGCTGTTGGCACCCCCATCCCTTTAGAACAAGGGTTACAGTGTGGTGGAGAGTGTTGCTGTTGTCACCCCCATCCCTTTAGAACAAGGGTTACAGTGTGGTGGAGAGTGTTGCTGTTGTCATCCCATCCCTTTAGAACAAGGGTTACAGTGTGGTGTAGAGTGTTGCTGTTGGCACCCCCATCCCTTTAGAACAAGGGTTACAGTGTGGTGGAGAGTGTTGCTGTTGTCACCCCCATCCCTTTAGAACAAGGGTTACAGTGTGGTGGAGAGTGTTGCTGTTGTCACCCCCATCCCTTTAGAACAAGGGTTACAGTGTGGTGGAGAGTGTTGCTGTTGGCACCCCCATCCCTTTAGAACAAGGGTTACAGTGTGGTGGAGAGTGTTGCTGTTGTCACCCCCATCCCTTTAGAACAAGGGTTATAGTGTGGTGGAGAGTGTTGCTGTTGTCACCCCCATCCCTTTAGAACAAGGGTTACAGTGTGGTGTAGAGTGTTGCTGTTGGCACCCCCATCCCTTTAGAACAAGGGTTACAGTGTGGTGGAGAGTGTTGCTGTTGTCACCCCCATCCCTTTAGAACAAGGGTTATAGTGTGGTGGAGAGTGTTGCTGTTGTCACCCCCATCCCTTTAGAACAAGGGTTACAGTGTGGTGGAGAGTGTTGCTGTTGTCACCCCCATCCCTTTAGAACAAGGGTTATAGTGTGGTGGAGAGTGTTGCTGTTGTCACCCCCATCCCTTTACAACAAGGGTTACAGTGTGGTGGAGAGTGTTGCTGTTGTCACCCCATCCCTTTAGAACAAGGGTTACAGTGTGGTGTAGAGTGTTGCTGTTGGCACCCCCATCCCTTTAGAACAAGGGTTACAGTGTGGTGGAGAGTGTTGCTGTTGTCACCCCCATCCCTTTAGAACAAGGGTTATAGTGTGGTGGAGAGTGTTGCTGTTGTCACCCCCATCCCTTTACAACAAGGGTTACAGTGTGGTGGAGAGTGTTGCTGTTGTCACCCCATCCCTTTAGAACAAGGGTTACAGTGTGGTGGAGAGTGTTGCTGTTGTCACCCCATCCCTTTATAACAAGGGTTACAGTGTGGTGGAGAGTGTTGCTGTTGTCATCCCCATTCCTTTACAACAAGGGTTATAGTGTGGTGGAGAGTGTTGCTGTTGTCACCCCCATCCCTTTAGAACAAGGGTTACAGTGTGGTGGAGAGTGTTGCTGTTGTCACCCCCATCCCTTTACAACAAGGGTTACAGTGTGGTGGAGAGTGTTGCTGTTGTCACCCCATCCCTTTAGAACAAGGGTTACAGTGTGGTGGAGAGTGTTGCTGTTGTCACCCCCATCCCTTTAGAACAAGGGTTACAGTGTGGTGGAGAGTGTTGCTGTTGTCACCCCCATCCCTTTAGAACAAGGGTTACAGTGTGGTGGAGAGTGTTGCTGTTGTCACCCCCATCCCTTTAGAACAAGGGTTACAGTGTGGTGGAGAGTGTTGCTGTTGTCACCCCATCCCTTTAGAACAAGGGTTACAGTGTGGTGGAGAGTGTTGCTGTTGTCACCCCCATCCCTTTACAACAAGGGTTATAGTGTGGTGGAGAGTGTTGCTGTTGTCATCCCATCCCTTTAGAACAAGGGTTACAGTGTGGTGGAGAGTGTTGCTGTTGTCACCCCCATCCCTTTAGAACAAGGGTTACAGTGTGGTGGAGAGTGTTGCTGTTGTCACCCCCATCCCTTTAGAACAAGGGTTACAGTGTGGTGGAGAGTGTTGCTGTTGTCACCCCATCCCTTTAGAACAAGGGTTACAGTGTGGTGGAGAGTGTTGCTGTTGTCACCCCCATCCCTTTAGAACAAGGGTTACAGTGTGGTGGAGAGTGTTGCTGTTGTCACCCCCATCCCTTTAGAACAAGGGTTACAGTGTGGTGGAGAGTGTTGCTGTTGTCACCCCCATCCCTTTAGAACAAGGGTTACAGTGTGGTGGAGAGTGTTGCTGTTGTCACCCCCATCCCTTTAGAACAAGGGTTACAGTGTGGTGGAGAGTGTTGCTGTTGTCACCCCCATCCCTTTAGAACAAGGGTTACAGTGTGGTGGAGAGTGTTGCTGTTGTCACCCACATCCCTTTAGAACAAGCTGTTGTCACCCCCATCCCTTTAGAACAAGGGTTACAGTGTGGTGGAGAGTGTTGCTGTTGTCACCCCCATCCCTTTAGAACAAGGGTAACAGTGTGGTGGAGAGTGTTGCTGTTGTCACCCCCATCCCTTTAGAACAAGGGTTACAGTGTGGTGGAGAGTGTTGCTGTTGTCACCCCCATCCCTTTAGAACAAGGGTTACAGTGTGGTGGAGAGTGTTGCTGTTGTCACCCCCATCCCTTTAGAACAAGGGTTATAGTGTGGTGGAGAGTGTGTTGTGCTTTGTCTCAGCGTACAGCCTCACCTTTCCTTACCCACTAGAGCAGGTTGACAGACGTTGAACGTTTTTAATCCAGTGACCTTTGACCTGCTAGCTACAGGTATTCAGATTACTAACGTTGTGTAGAAATGTCAGACGCTTAGCGATATTGAAACTCCCTTGGATGAAATACTGTAGTTTCTGAAACAGATTGTCTCTGTAATCAGACACTGCCTTGGCTTCAGCAACAGTAGAAATACACCTTATGTCCACAGATAATGAGGATACATCTCATAGTTTAAAGTTTAAAAAACAAACAAAATGTTCACCTCCTGGGGTGGCCATGACCGAGTTGAGAAAACGCTGGTCACAGTTCTACATTATCTCATGCGTTCTGTTCTGTTGACCTGAGTTGGTTCTGTTTGTCTCTGTTGGTTGGATACTTGTTTTCTACCAATTCCCTCTGTCCTGACTATACCACCCACTGGACTATACCACCCACTGTCCTGACTATACCACCCTCTGTCCTGACTATACCACCCTCTGTCCTGACTATACCACCCTCTGTCCTGACTATACCACCCACTGGACTATACCACCCACTGTCCTGACTATACCACCCTCTGTCCTGACTATACCACCCTCTGTCCTGACTATACCACCCTCTGTCCTGACTATACCACCCTCTGTCCTGACAATACCACCCTCTGTCCTGACCATACCACCCTCTGTCCTGACCATACCACCCTCTGTCCTGACCATACCACCCTCTGTCCTGACTATACCACCCTCTGTCCTGACCATACCACCCTCTGTCCTGACTATACCACCCTCTGTCCTGACCATACCACCCTCTGTCCTGACTATACCACCCACTGGACTATACCACCCACTGGACTATACCACCCACTGGACTATACCACCCTCTGTCCTGACTATACCACCCTCTGTCCTGACTATACCACCCTCTGTCCTGACAATACCACCCTCTGTCCTGACCATACCACCCTCTGTCCTGACTATACCACCCTCTGTCCTGACTATACCACCCTCTGTCCTGACTATACCACCCTCTGTCCTGACTATACCACCCTCTGTCCTGACTATACCACCCTCTGTCCTGACCCTACCACCCACTGTCCTGACCATACCACCCACTGTCCTGACCCTACCACCCTCTGTCCTGACTATACCACCCACTGTCCTGACCCTACCACCCTCTGTCCCCTCTGTCCTGACTATACCACCCACTGTCCTGACTATACCACCCTCTGTCCTGA
This sequence comes from Coregonus lavaretus, assembly GCF_964263955.1. NCBI lineage: Eukaryota > Metazoa > Chordata > Actinopteri > Salmoniformes > Salmonidae > Coregonus > Coregonus lavaretus. Next base: position 13,666 of record NW_028165993.1, on the reverse strand, counting down.
CCATAACACCCTCTGTCCTGACTATACCACCCTCTGTCCTGACCATACCACCCTCTGTCCTGACCCTACCACCCTCTGTCCTGACCATACCACCCTCTGTCCTGACTATACCACCCTCTGTCCTGACCCTACCACCCACTGTCCTGACTATACCACCCTCTGTCCTGACCATACCACCCTCTGTCCTGACCATACCACCCTCTGTCCTGTCCATACCACCCTCTGTCCTGACCATACCACCCTCTGTCCTGACCATACCACCCTCTGTCCTGACCCTACCACCCACTGTCCTGACCATACCACCCTCTGTCCTGACTATACCACCCTCTGTCCTGACTATACCACCCTCTGTCCTGACTATACCACCCTCTGTCCTGACTATACCACCCTCTGTCCTGACTATACCACCCTCTGTCCTGACTATACCACCCTCTGTCCTGACCATACCACCCACTGTCCTGACTATACCACCCTCTGTCCTGACCATACCACCCTCTGTCCTGACTATACCACCCTCTGTCCTGACCATACCACCCTCTGTCCTGACTATACCACCCTCTGTCCTGACCATACCACCCACTGTATTGACCATACCACCCTCTGTCCTGACTATACCACCCTCTGTCCTGACCATACCACCCTCTGTCCTGACCATACCACCCTCTGTCCTGACCCTACCACCCACTGTATTGACCATACCACCCTCTGTCCTGACTATACCACCCTCTGTCCTGACCCTACCACCCTCTGTCCTGACCCTACCACCCTCTGTCCTGAACCTACCACCCTCTGTCCTGACCATACCACCCTCTGTCCTGACCCTACCACCCTCTGTCCTGACCCTACCACCCTCTGTCCTGACCATACCACCCTCTGCCTAACCATACCACCCTCTGTCCTGACCACACCACCCTCTGTCCTGACCCTACCACCCTCTGTCCTGACCCTACCACCCTCTGTCCTGACCATACCACCCTCTGTCCTGACCATACCACCCACTGTCCTGACCCTACCACCCACTGTATTGACCATACCACCCTCTGTCCTGACCATACCACCCTCTGTCCTGACCATACCACCCTCTGTCCTGACCATACCACCCTCTGTCCTGACCCTACCACCCTCTGTCCTGACCCTACCACCCTCTGTCCTGACCATACCACCCTCTGTCCTGACCATACCACCCACTGTCCTGACCCTACCACCCTCTGTCCTGACCATACCACCCTCTGTCCTGACCCTACCACCCTCTGTCCTGACCCTACCACCCTCTGTCCTGACCATACCACCCTCTGTCCTGACCATACCACCCACTGTCCTGACCATACCACCCACTGTCCTGACCATACCACCCTCTGTCCTGACCATACCACCCTCTGTCCTGACCATACCACCCTCTGTCCTGACTATACCACCCTCTGTCCTGACCATACCACCCTCTGTCCTGACCCTACCACCCTCTGTCCTGACCCTACCACCCTCTGTCCTGACCATACCACCCTCTGTCCTGACCATACCACCCACTGTCCTGACCCTACCACCCACTGTCCTGACCATACCACCCTCTGTCCTGACCATACCACCCTCTGTCCTGACTATACCACCCACTGTCCTGACCATACCACCCTCTGTCCTGACCCTACCACCCTCGGTCCTGACCCTACCACCCTCTGCCCTGACCCTACCACCCTCTGTCCTGACCCTACCACCCTCTGTCCTGACCCTACCACCCTCTGTCCTGACCATACCACCCTCTGTCCTGACCATACCACCCACTGTCCTGACCCTACCACCCACTGTCCTGACCATACCACCCTCTGTCCTGACCATACCACCCTCTGTCCTGACTATACCACCCACTGTCCTGACCATACCACCCTCTGTCCTGACCCTACCACCCTCGGTCCTGACCCTACCACCCTCTGTCCTGACCATACCACCCACTGCCTGACCATACCACCCTCTGTCCTGACCAGTAGATTAGTATTCGTTCAAATAAACAAATATATACAAAAATAAAACTACAAAGAGGCAGTCTTTTGTCATGTTCTGGAACATACCATATCAAGGGTGCCAATACTTTTGGAGGTGACTGTATGCGATGCAAACCAGGGAATCTCAAACTGCACTATTCCATATCCCTATTCTGCATATTCTAAAAGTCCCCTTTTTGGGGGGGTTTGGATCTCTGTCATTTTGTGGACTGCAGTGCTGTTTAGTGGACGGAACATGTCCCCCTCAGTACATGTCCCCCTCAGTACATGTCCCCCTCAGTACATGTCCCCCTCAGTACATGTCCCCCTCAGTACATGTAGGCCACAGTACAGAACAGTCTGTAGCTGACGTCTGACTGCAGGTAAAGGTTGTCTACAAACAACATTTAGTCAACTCTCTGACTCTGTAGTTCTGTGTTAAACGGGGGAGCAGGTCATGTAGTGGTGCAGTGGTCTAAGGCACTGTGCATCGCAGTGCTAGCTGTGCCACTAGAGATCCTGGTTCGAGTCCAGGCTCTGTCGCAGCCGGCCGCGACCGGGAGACCCCATGGGGCGGCGCACAATTGGTCCAGGGTAGGGGAGGGAATGGCCGGCAGGGATGTAGCTCAGTTGGTAGAGCATGGCGTTTGCAACGCCAGGGTTGTGGGTTCGATTCCCACGGGGGGGGGGGGGGCAGTAAGAAAAAAAAAAAAAAATGTATGCACTCACTAACTGTAAGTCGCTCTAGATAAGAGCGTCTGCTAAATGTAAAAAATGTGTCTGGAGAAGTGGGTCAACTCTAATTTTGCCAGACATTTCCCAAACGGCCCGGCCCCGCCCAGTAAGGGAAAGGTGCCCCTGTATGAGAAACAGTGACACACACACACTGAATGGCCTAAAATGATGAAAACCATATTGGTCTGTTTCCCAGGTCAGACCAACCCAAGCTGTACTGTGCAGTAGATTACCAGTAGACCTACTATTGAAACAGATCAATGAGACTGTCAACTGAGTCAGGAAAAAGTCACACTTTTTTAACAGGAAAAAATAAATACAAAAATTGGATGTTCTTAAGTCCACAACGATGCTTAAACCACATCAGGAGATCCACTTTTAGAGGTATGAGCATGATTTATTGTTTAGTGTAGTTACCCTTTAATTCAAGTGCACAGGCACATAGCACTGTTGTTTGGGTTAGCAGGCAGTGTTTCTGTAGCATGAGTTTGCAAAAACAAAAAAACCCACTGGATCGATGTAAATAATCATGATATCATTCTGCCAGGTGAGCATAGGCTACTTTGGAGCTTCACTGAGAAGGCTTTTGGGAAAGGCTTTCCATCTACCAGAAGACTGTTAGGTCTACCGTCAGCATCACTATATGTTTCCTTTTCCTTCATTGTTTGAAACCTGGACGTTTTACTTCATATTATGCCTCCAGTCTCTATGGTTTATAAAGGCCTGGGGGGTCCCTGTTGTACTGTAAGTCTCTCCTCCAGTCTCTATGGTTTATAAAGGCCTGGGGGGTCCCTGTTGTACTGTAAGCCTCTCATCCAGTCTCTATGGTTTATAAAGGCCTGGGGGTCCCTGTTGTACTGTAACCCTCTCCTCCAGTCTCTATGGTTTATAAAGGCCTGGGGGTCCCTGTTGTACTGTAACCCTCTCCTCCAGTCTCTATGGTTTATAAAGGCCTGGAGTCCCTTTTGTACTGTAACCCTCTCCTCCAGTCTCTATGGTTTATAAAGGCCTGGGGTCCCTGTTGTACTGTAACCCTCTCCTCCAGTCTCTATGGTTTATAAAGGCCCTGAGTCCCTGTTGTACTGTAACCCTCTCCTCCAGTCTCTATGGTTTATAAAGGCCTGGGGTCCCTGTTGTACTGTAACCCTCTCCTCCAGTCTCTATGGTTTATAAAGGCCCTGAGTCCCTGTTGTACTGTAACCCTCTCCTCCAGTCTCTATGGTTTATAAAGGCCTGGGGTCCCTGTTGTACTGTAACCCTCTCCTCCAGTCTCTATGGTTTATAAAGGCCTGGGGTCCCTGTTGTACTGTGACCCTCTCCTCCAGTCTCTATGGTTTATAAAGGCCCTGAGTCCCTGTTGTACTGTAAGCCTCTCCTCCAGTCTATATGGTTTATAAAGGCCTGGGGTCCCTGCTGTACTGTAACCCTCTCCTCCAGTCTCTATGGTTTATAAAGGCCTGGGGTCCCTGTTGTACTGTAACCCTCTCCTCCAGTCTCTATGGTTTATAAAGGCCTGGGGTCCCTGTTGTACTGTAACCCTCTCCTCCAGTCTCTATGGTTTATAAAGGCCCTGAGTCCCTGTTGTACTGTAAGCCTCTCCTCCAGTCTATATGGTTTATAAAGGCCTGGGGTCCCTGCTGTACTGTAACCCTCTCCTCCAGTCTCTATGGTTTATAAAGGCCTGGGGTCCCTGTTGTACTGTAACTCTCTCCTCCAGTCTCTATGGTTTATAAAGGCCCTGAGTCCCTGTTGTACTGTAACCCTCTCCTCCAGTCTCTATGGTTTATAAAGGCCTGGGGGTCCCTGTTGTACTGTAACCCTCTCCTCCAGTCTCTATGGTTTATAAAGGCCTGGGGTCCCTGTTCTACTGTAACCCTCTCCTCCAGTCTCTATGGTTTATAAAGGCCCTGAGTCCCTGTTGTACTGTAACCCTCTCCTCCAGTCTCTATGGTTTATAAAGGCCCTGAGTCCCTGTTGTACTGTAACCCTCTCCTCCAGTCTCTATGGTTTATAAAGGCCTGGGGTCCCTGCTGTACTGTAACCCTCTCCTCCAGTCTCTATGGTTTATAAAGGCCTGGGGTCCCTGTTGTACTGTGACCCTCTCCTCCAGTCTCTATGGTTTATAAAGGCCCTGAGTCCCTGTTGTACTGTAACCCTCTCCTCCAGTCTCTATGGTTTATAAAGGCCTGGGGGTCCCTGTTGTACTGTAACCCTCTCCTCCAGTCTCTATGGTTTATAAAGGCCTGGGGTCCCTGTTCTACTGTAACCCTCTCCTCCAGTCTCTATGGTTTATAAAGGCCCTGAGTCCCTGTTGTACTGTAACCCTCTCCTCCAGTCTCTATGGTTTATAAAGGCCCTGAGTCCCTGTTGTACTGTAACCCTCTCCTCCAGTCTCTATGGTTTATAAAGGCCTGGGGTCCCTGCTGTACTGTAAGCCTCTCCTCCAGTCTCTATGGTTTATAAAGGCCCTGAGTCCCTGTTGTACTGTAACCCTCTCCTCCAGTCTCTATGGTTTATAAAGGCCTGGGGGTCCCTGTTGTACTGTAACCCTCTCCTCCAGTCTCTATGGTTTATAAAGGCCTGGGGTCCCTGTTCTACTGTAACCCTCTCCTCCTGTCTCTATGGTTTATAAAGGCCTGGGGTCCCTGTTCTACTGTAACCCTCTCCTCCAGTCTCTATGGTTTCTAAAGGCCCTGAGTCCCTGTTGTACTGTAACCCTCTCCTCCAGTCTCTATGGTTTATAAAGGCCCTGAGTCCCTGTTGTACTGTAACCCTCTCCTCCAGTCTCTATGGTTTATAAAGGCCTGGAGTCCCTGTTGTACTGTAACCCTCTCCTCCAGTCTCTATGGTTTATAAAGGCCTGGGGTCCCTGTTGTACTGTAACCCTCTCCTCCAGTCTCTATGGTTTATAAAGGCCTGGGGTACCTGTTGTACTGTAACCCTCTCCTCCAGTCTCTATGGTTTATAAAGGCCTGGGGTCCCTGTTGAACTGTAAGCCTCTCCTCCAGTCTCTATGGTTTATAAAGGCCTGGGGTCCCTGTTGTACTGTAACCCTCTCCTCCAGTCTCTATGGTTTATAAAGGCCTGGGGTCCCTGTTGAACTGTAAGCCTCTCCTCCAGTCTCTATGGTTTATAAAGGCTTGGGGTCCCTGTTGTACTGTAACCCTCTCCTCCAGTCTCTATGGTTTATAAAGGCCTGGGGTCCCTGTTGTACTGTAACCCTCTCCTCCAGTCTCTATGGTTTATAAAGGCCTGGGGTCCCTGTTGTACTGTAAGCCTCTCTCCTGATGCCTCGCAGCTCATACAGGACCTACCTTACCTTACATATATAATCATATATCTCTGCATATATTATATATGTATGTTTATGTACATTCTGACATATATATATCTACGCAGATATACATGCATGTTGCTGATCTATTTATGTACAATGGTATATAAATGTTCTCATATAT
>NW_028165993.1:0-2500 GCF_964263955.1 Coregonus lavaretus | reverse complement strand
TGTGTGTTGTATCTAAACTAAAGACTGTGTCTCTGTGTTGTAGCTAAACTAAAGGCTGTGTCTCTGTGTGTTGTAGCTAAACTAAAGTCTGTGTTTCTTTGTGTTGTAGCTGAACTAAAGTCTGTGTTTCTTTGTGTTGTAGCTAAACTAAAGGCTGTGTCTCTGTGTGTTGTAGCTAAACTAAAGACTGTGTCTCTGTGTTGTAGCTAAACTAAAGACTGTGTCTCTGTGTGTTGTAGCTAAACTAAAGGCTGTGTCTCTGTGTGTTGTAGCTAAACTAAAGGCTGTTTCTCTGTGTTGTAGCTAAACTAAAGGCTGTGTCTCTGTGTGTTGTAGCTAAACTAAAGGCTGTGTCTCTGTGTGTTGTAGCTAAACTAAAGACTGTGTCTCTGTGTGTTGTAGCTAAACTAAAGGCTGTTTCTCTGTGTTGTAGCTAAACTAAAGGCTGTGTCTCTGTGTGTTGTAGCTAAACTAAAGACTGTCTCTCTGTGTGTTGTAGCTAAACTAAAGACTGGGTCTCTGTGTGTTGTAGCTAAACTAAAGGCTGTGTCTCTGTGTGTTGTAGCTAAACTAAAGGCTGTGTCTCTGTGTGTTGTAGCTAAACTAAAGGCTGTGTCTCTGTGTGTTGTAGCTAAACTAAAGGCTGTGTCTCTGTGTGTTGTAGCTAAACTAAAGGCTGTGTCTCTGTGTGTTGTAGCTAAACTAAAGACTGGGTCTCTGTGTGTTGTAGCTAAAGGCTGTGTCTCTGTGTGTTGTAGCTAAACTAAAGGCTGTTTCTCTGTGTGTTGTAGCTAAACTAAAGGCTGTGTCTCTGTGTGTTGTAGCTAAAGGCTGTGTCTCTGTGTGTTGTAGCTAAACTAGAGACTGGGTCTCTGTGTGTTGTAGCTAAACTAAAGGCTGTGTCTCTGTGTGTTGTAGCTAAACTAAAGGCTGTGTCTCTGTGTGTTGTAGCTAAACTAAAGGCTGTGTCTCTGTGTGTTGTAGCTAAACTAAAGGCTGTTTCTCTGTGTGTTGTAGCTAAACTAAAGGCTGTGTCTCTGTGTGTTGTAGCTAAACTAAAGACTGTATCTCTGTGTGTTGTAGCTAAACTAAAGGCTGTGTCTCTGTGTGTTGTAGCTAAACTAAAGACTGTGTCTCTGTGTGTTGTAGCTAAACTAAAGACTGTGTCTCTGTGTGTTGTAGCTAAACTAAAGGCTGTGTCTCTGTGTGTTGTAGCTAAACTAAAGACTGTGTCTCTGTGTGTTGTAGCTAAACTAAAGGCTGTGTCTCTGTGTGTTGTAGCTAAACTAAAGGCTGTGTCTCTGTGTGTTGTAGCTAAACTAAAGACTGTGTCTCTGTGTGTTGTAGCTAAACTAAAGGCTGTGTTTCTGTGTGTTGTAGCTAAACTAAAGGCTGTGTCTCTGTGTGTTGTAGCTAAACTAAAGGCTGTGTCTCTGTGTGTTGTAGCTAAACTAAAGGCTGTGTCTCTGTGTGTTGTAGCTAAACTAAAGGCTGTGTCTCTGTGTGTTGTATCTAAACTAAAGGCTGTGTCTCTGTGTGTTGTATCTAAACTAAAGACTGTGTCTCTGTGTGTTGTAGCTAAACTAAAGGCTGTGTCTCTCTCTGTGTTGTAGCTAAATTAAAGGCTGTTTCTCTGTGTGTTGTATCTAAACTAAAGACTGGGTCTCTGTGTGTTGTAGCTAAACTAAAGACTGTGTCTCTGTGTGTTGTATCTAAACTAAAGACTGTGTCTCTGTGTTGTAGCTAAACTAAAGGCTGTGTCTCTGTGTGTTGTAGCTAAACTAAAGGCTGTGTCTCTGTGTGTTGTATCTAAACTAAAGACTGTGTCTCTGTGTGTTGTAGCTAAACTAAAGGCTGTGTCTCTCTCTGTGTTGTAGCTAAATTAAAGGCTGTTTCTCTGTGTGTTGTATCTAAACTAAAGACTGGGTCTCTGTGTGTTGTAGCTAAACTAAAGACTGTGTCTCTGTGTGTTGTATCGAAACTAAAGACTGTGTCTCTGTGTTGTAGCTAAACTAAAGGCTGTGTCTCTGTGTGTTGTAGCTAAACTAAAGTCTGTGTTTCTTTGTGTTGTAGCTGAACTAAAGTCTGTGTTTCTTTGTGTTGTAGCTAAACTAAAGGCTGTGTCTCTGTGTGTTGTAGCTAAACTAAAGACTGTGTCTCTGTGTTGTAGCTAAACTAAAGACTGTGTCTCTCTGTGTGTTGTAGCTAAACTAAAGACTGTGTCTCTGTGTGTTGTAGCTAAACTAAAGACTGTGTCTCTGTGTGTTGTAGCTAAACTAAAGACTGTGTCTCTGTGTGTTGTAGCTAAACTAAAGGCTGTGTCTCTGTGTGTTGTAGCTAAACTAAAGGCTGTGTCTCTGTGTGTTGTAGCTAAACTAAAGACTGTGTCTCTGTGTGTTGTAGCTAAACTAAAGGCTGTGTCTCTGTGTGTTGTAGCTAAACTAAAGACTGTGTCTCTGTGTGTTGTAGCTAAACTAAAGACTGTGTCTCTGTGTGTTGT
>NW_028165994.1:0-1000 GCF_964263955.1 Coregonus lavaretus | reverse complement strand
TCTCTCTCTCTGTCTCAGTCTCTGTCTCTCTCTGTCTCTCTCTCTCTGTCTCTCTCTCTCTCGCTGTCTCTCTGTCTCTGTCTCTCTCTCTCTCTCTGTCTCTGTCTCTCTCTCGCTGTCTCTCTGTCTCTGTCTCTCTCTCTCTCACTGTCTCTCTCTCTCTCTCTCCTCTCTCTCTCTCTCTCTCTCTCTCTCTCTCTCGCTCTCACTCTCTCTCTGTCTTTGTCTCTCTCTGTGCTCTCTCTGTCTCTCTGTCTCTCTGTCTCTCTCTCTCTCTCTCTCTCTCTCTCTCTCTCTCTCTGTCTCTGTCTCTGTCTCTGTCTCTCTCTCTGTCTCTCTCTCTCTCGCTGTCTCTCTGTCTCTGTCTCTCTCTCTCTCTCTGTCTCTGTCTCTCTCTCGCTGTCTCTCTGTCTCTGTCTGTCTCTCTCTCTCTCTCTCTCCTCTCTCTCTCTCTCTCTCTCTCTCTCTCTCTCTCTCTCGCTGTCTCTCTGTCTCTGTCTCTCTGTCTCTCTCTCTCTCTCTTTCTCACACACACTCTTCTCTGTCTCGGACAGCTATTCATTTTTCCCTCCCCTAATTCACCCTGATTAGTCATAAGCCCACTGTGCATGGCCCGCCAGCCTCAGATCCCGGAGATGTGTTTGTGTGTGTGTTGTCTGGGATGGCTGGTGATGTGGCAGTGATAGACTGGGACAGGGGTCCCCACAGGGACTTCCATCTCCTTCAGGCTAAGGTACCTATGCCCCTTCTCTCTACCTGCTGCGCTCTACCGCATGGTGTGAGTCTGTGTCCTCATACTTCATAGCTAATGTTTTCTCTGTTTCCTCCCCTTTCCCCTTCTCCCTGATGGGTAGATGGATTGGGGAAAGCTCTGCTCATTAGTGGAGATATCTCCCCATCTCTCTCCTCAGTCACAGAGATGGAGGGAGAGAGAGAGAGGGAGGGACATCATTTGAGCTGTCAGTGGATGAGGGGTGTGAGTTTGTGGAGTGATAATTAG
>NW_028165995.1:0-3000 GCF_964263955.1 Coregonus lavaretus | reverse complement strand
GGATATCAAGGATCTGGAAAGATTCTGTATGGAGGAATGGTCTAAAATCTAAGGTCCCTCTCGATCCCTCCAATCTCGTAAAACATCTTAGAAAAAGGCTAATTGCCGTTATCCTCGCAAGGTGAGGTATTGAAAGGTATTGAAACCCCCCCCCCCAAATATAGCATACAATATACACTGAGTGTACAAAACATTAAGAACACCTGCTCTTTCCATGACATAGACTGACCAGGTGAATCCAGGTGAAAGTTATGATCCCTTATTGATGTCACTTGTTAATCAGTGTAGATGAAGGGGAGGAGACAGGTTAAACAAAGATTGTTAAGCCAACAGAGACATGGATTGTGTATGTGTGCCATGAAGAGGGTGAATGGGCAAGACAAAATATTTAAGTGCCTTTGGAACGGGGTATGGTAGTAGGTGCCAGGCACACCGGTATGTGTCAACAAGAACTGCAACGCTGTTATGTTTTTCTTGTCAACAGTTTCCTGTGTGTATCAAGAATGATCTACCACCCAAAAGACATCCAGCCAACTTGACCCAACTGTGGCAATCATTGGAGTGAACATGGGCCAGCATCCCTGTGGAACACTTTCGACACCTTGTAGAGTCCATGCCCAGACAAATTGAGGATGTTCTGAGGGGGGAGGGTTGCAACTCAATATTAGGAAGGTGTTCTTAATGTTTTGTACACTCATTGTAGCTCAGTATTTGTATTATTTATTTATACAGTCTTGTTTGCTCATCTTTATCAAGGGTGCCAATAATTTTGGACCTCACTGTATATGGCAATATATCTGCGTGTAAATAGCTAATTTACATGATCATTAATTTCAGGCAACCAAAAAATACTCCTGACTTGCTCGATTGGCAAGTGCCTTTCAGAATGTAATCTCAATCTCTGGTTCAAGATATAAATAATTGAAAGTGTCACTCTCTCTGAGCTTGAATGTGCTTTAATGTGTTCTTCCACTAAGAACTACACGGAGTGGTCAAAACATTAGCAACACCTTACTAATATTTTGTTGCACCCCCTTTTGTTGGGGCATTGGCTCTACAAGGTGTTGAAAGCGTTCCACAGCGATGCTGCCCATGTTGACTTCAATGCTTCCACAGTTATGTCAAGATGGCTGGATGTCCTTTGGGTGGTGGACCATTCTTGATACACACGGGAAACTGTTGAGCCTGAAAAACCCAGCAACGTTGCAGTTCTTGACACACTCAAACTAGTGCGCCTGGCACCTACTACCATACCCCGTTCCAAGGCACTTAAATATTTTGTCTTACCCATTCATCCTCTGAATGGCACACATACACAATCCATGTCTCAATTGTCTGCAACTACAACGCTGCTAGGTTTTCACACTCAACAGTTTCCTGTGTGTTTCAAGAATGGAGCCAACTTGACATAACTGTGGAAAGCTTTCGACACCTTGTAGAGTCCATGCCCCAATGAATTGAGGCTTTTCTGAAGGCAAAAGGGGGAGGAGGGGGGGGGGGGGGTTCATCTCAATAGTAAGAAGTTGTTCCTAATGTTTGGTATACTCGGTGTAAATGTGGTCTGAATTTGATATTTGAATATACTGGTCTCTTTTAAAAGAGCAGAAATAGAAACTTGTATTTTCTTCCTTACCACTTTCCTTCTTCCTCCCCTCTGATAGAGCCACTTGACTGTGGCCTGAGGAGAGCGAGACTGACACTCCAGAAATGTACTGCTCCCCTCCACACCAAATTGGACTGTCTCTCTCAGACGCTTCTCCACTGAAGGAGGGGAGGACGGGAGGATGGGGGGAGGAGGAGGAGGGAGGAGGAGGGAGGAGGAGGGAGGAGGAGGGAGGGAGATTATTTTAAATGCCAGTTCCTTGTACATTTTTGTATTATAAAATTATTTTAATGTGTGTCACTCTGAACTCTGAAGATAAAAGTGTATTGTCTAACCTTTGGCATTGAAGCCTCTGCACTGTCGCAGTGGATCCCCATGTTTCACATCCTGCCTTCTGCTCCTCCTGGGTAACAGAGAGAGCGCAGGGTTCATCGAACACATTTCACAAGTACAGAAAGTAATTCAGTCATTCACACATTTACGCAGACACAGTGAAGAAGACTTATAACGTATTACGACACCCCTTCCACTGTTAGTTGCTAGATGACGTGTTGTGGTGTGTTGTGATGGTGTGTGTTGTGGTCCTGACCTCTTGGTGGCGGGGGTGAAAGCGGAGCAGCTCTCCCCATCCCAGGCGCAGTAAGGGTCCCGTGCAGACAGCAGTCGAGCAGGCCCTCCCGTACACCCCACAGCGGTGGAGAGACACCTGGGTTAGCCCCGCCTCTGACGACACATACAGCTGTTGCTATATTGACAATGAAAACAAGAGGTCAGCATCAACAACATCTCTCTAGTATTTCCTGTTGATTAACAAAGAGAGAGTTGGGGTATTGAAATGATGTAGACAATTACATTGAAATCAAGAGTTCAGATTACCCTTTTAGATGATATCTTCATTGTTTTGACAGCAGCATGTGTCTGTAATTAAATGTAATGTTTCACATCAGGAACTACAGAGCATAACCATTGAATGAATGTTCAAGGACAGTGGTTGGAGACTTTTTCTATAATGTAAACAATATTTGGATAATCATATAGGCATACCCTGAAAACCTCCACTTCCTCCAGGGTGAGCTCCTCCATGGTGCTCGGGTCTTTAGGTAAAACTATGACCTTTTGGACAGTGCCACGATCTGGAACAACAATTTGGACAAAATACAAAATGTGAAATTCGGACAAGCAATGAAGTCCTTCAGTCAGCCAATTGCCCTGGACGGAGAGCCACTCACCTGTGCCTAGGAAGAGCACCTCGTATCGGCCGTCTACGGCGTCCACCTGGTCCACCACCAGGGCAGTGATGCGGTAGTCCACACCAGTCCTCACCACCAGGGGGCGACGGTGGATAGGGTACACAGGGTGGTACATGAGGGGATGGGCTCGCATAAAGTTCACTGCCT
>NW_028165996.1:0-2000 GCF_964263955.1 Coregonus lavaretus | reverse complement strand
TGAGCTCGCAATGGGTCACTCAGCTGCCCACAGCTCTGAGCTCGCAATGGGTCACTCAGCTGCCCACAGCTCTGAGCTCGCAATGGGTCACTCAGCTGCCCGCAGCCCTGTTCTGTAAGCTCGCAATGGGTCACTCAGCTGCCCGCAGCCCTGAGCTCGCAATGGGTCACTCAGCTGCCCGCAGCTCTGAGCTCGCAATGGGTCACTCAGCTGCCCACAGCTCTGAGCTCGCAATGGGTCACTCAGCTGCCCGCAGCCCTGTTCTGTAAGCTCGCAATGGGTCACTCAGCTGCCCGCAGCCCTGAGCTCGCAATGGGTCACTCAGCTGCCCGCAGCTCTGAGCTTGCAATGGGTCACTCAGCTGCCCGCAGCAATGGGTCACTCAGCTGCCCGCAGCTCTGAGCTTGCAATGGGTCACTCAGCTGCCCGCAGCAATGGGTCACTCAGCTGCCCACAGCTCTGAGCTTGCAATGGGTCACTCAGCTGCCCGCAGCAATGGGTCACTCAGCTGCCCGCAGCTCTGAGCTTGCAATGGGTCACTCAGCTACGGAACAGGAGGGGAGGGCCGTGCCGGCCGGGAGGAAAGGGGTCATTGAGAGTCATAGGATGCGGAGGAGAGTAGGGTTCGAAGAGGCAGAATCAGGAGACAGGAGGGAGGAGGATTTAGCAGAAGGGATGATAGGATAGAAGACGAGAGAGAGAGAGAAGATTGCGACGGGACATTACCATCTGGGTAGGAGCTCAGTGGTTAGGATTGGCTTCAAGGGAGACAGAAAAGGAAACAAAGTAGTGATCAGAGACCTGGAGGGGGGTTGCAGTGAGATTAGTATGTGAGCAGCCTCTAGCAAAGATGCGGTCAAGCGTATTGCCTGCCTTGTGAGTTGGAGGGGAAAGGGAGTTGGAAAGAAATGAATCGAAGGCAGACGTCGGGAGGTTGAAGTCACCAAGTACGAAGAGCGGTGAGCCATCGTCAGGAAATGAGTTCATTGAGGAACTCTCCAAGGGCTCCTGGTGGGGGATAAATGACAATGTTAAGCTTGAGTGACAGTGACAGCATGGAATTCTAAATGAGCAGATGGAGAGAGAGAGAGGACTGGTGAGAGGGAGAAGATATTACATCATACCTTCAGGCTCTGATTAGTCCCTACACCCAAACGAGGGCATTGCGTTCATCCACCTCTGGCCTGCTGGCTCCCCTACCTCTGCGGAAGCACAGTTCCCGCTCAGCCCAGTCAAAACTGTTCGCTGCTCTGGCACCCCAATGGTGGAACAAGCTCCCTCACGACGCCAGGACAGCGGAGTTACTCACCACCTTCCGGAGACACTTGAAACCCCACCTCTTTAAGGAATACCTGGGATAGGCTAAAGTATTCCTTCTAACCCCCCCTTACCCCACCCCCCAAAAAAAATTAAAAATATATATATTGTAAAGTGGTTGTCCCACTGGCTATCATAAGGTGAATGCACCAATTTGTAAGTCGCTCTGGATAAGAGCGTCTGCTAAATGACGAAAATGTAAATGTAATCTCCAGTTAGGAGAAATGTGTAGCCCTGTGCTACCACCATCACGACCCGGACTATGAGAGAAAACGTAGAGCAGCTGGAGTAGCAGTGTTCTCTGGGGTGATCCATGTCTCCGTCAGGGACAAAAAGGGCTGAAATAGGCTGAAATGAACTCGGCGTTCTTGACCGCAGATCGGCAGTTCCAAACGCTGCCAGAGACCCGGAATTCCACATGGGGTTGTGCGCGCAGGGTACACTAAATTAGAAGGGTTGAAACCACAGGGGTTGGGGAGTGTCTGTAAAACTTACAGGGAGAGGCGCGAACAGGGGTATAAAACACACACAGGCTAAGTGGGTTTGGGTGGCTGTGCTCCACAGCACCGTTGATGCAGGCATACAAATGATGTCCCTAGCATCAGTGCTCCTCTACAGGGATCTACAGGGAGGGAGAGAGACAGAGAGAGAGAGAGAGAGAGAGAGAGAGAGACAGAGAGAGA
>NW_028165997.1:5000-21968 GCF_964263955.1 Coregonus lavaretus | reverse complement strand
AAGGAGTGGAATTGATGGCCAACACAAGGCGTAGAGAGAAACACTAGCAGAAAGCCTCCATAATCAGTGACAGATATATTTGGAAACAGCAATATAAATTAATTAGGGTAGAGGGTAGAGGATGTTCAGAAGCAAAAACAAACAAAATATAATTATTGTAAAATTGACTGTGTCTATAAAATGTTTACAGTGCCTTGCAAAAGTTTTCATCCCCCTTGGCGTTCTTCCTATTTTGTTGCATTACAACCTGTAATTTAAATTGATTTTATTTGGATTTCATGTAATGGATATACACAAAATTGTCCAAATTGGTGAAGTGAAATAATAACTTTAAAATAACTTGTTTCAAAAAAATGCTAAAAAATTAATTACGGAAAAGTGGTGCGTGCATATGTATTCCCCCCCTTTGCTATGAAGCCCCTAAATAAGATCTGGTGCAACCAATTACCTTCAGATGTCACATAATTACTTAAATAAAGTCCACCTCTGTGCAATCTAAGTGTCACATGATCTTAGTATATATACACCTGTGCTGAAAGGCCCCAGAGTCTGCAACACCACTAAGCAAGGGGCACCACCAAGCAAGCGGCACCGTGAAGACCAAGGAGCTCTCCAAACAGGTCAGGGACAAAGTTGTGGAGAAGTACAGATCAGGGTTGGGTTATAAAAATCCATTATAAAAAAATGGAAAGAATATGGCACCACAACAAACCAGCCAAGAGAGGGCCGCCCACCAAAACTCACGGACCAGGCAAGGAGGGCATTAATCAGAGAGGCATCAAAGAGACCAAAGATAACCCTGAAGGAGCTGCAAAGCTCCACAGCGGAGATTGGAGTATCTGTCCATAGGACCACTTTAAGCCGTACACTCCACAGAGCTGGGCTTTACGGAAGAGTGGCCAGAAAACAAGCCATTGCTTAAAGAAAAAAATAAGCAAACACGTTTGGTGTTCGCCAAGAGGCATGTGGGAGACTCCCCAAACATATGGAAGAAGGTACTCTGGTCAGATAAGACTAAAATTGAGTTTTTTGGCCATCAAGGAAAACGCTATGTCTGGCACAAACCCAACACCTCTCATCACCCCGAGAACACCATCCCCACAGTGAAGCATGGTGGTGGCAGCATCATGCTGTGGGGATGTTTTTCATCGGCAGGGACTGGGAAACTGGTCACAATTGAAGGAATGATGGATGGCGCTAAATACAGGGAAATTCTTGAGGGAAACCTGTTTCAGTCTTCCATAGAATTGAGACTGGGATGGAGATTCACCTTCCAGCAGGACAATGACCCTAAGCATACTGCTAAAGCAACACTTGAGTGGTTTAAGGGGAAACATTTAAATGTCTTAGAATGGCCTAGTCAAAGCCCAGACCTCAATCCAATTGAGAATCTGTGGTATGACTTAAAGATTGCTGTACCCCAGCGGAACCCATCCAACTTGAAGGAGCTGGAGCAGTTTCACCTTGAAGAATGGGCAAAAATCCCAGTGGCTAGATGTGCCAAGCTTATAGAGACATACCCCAAGGGACTTGCAGCTGTAATTGCTTCAAAAGTGGCTCTACAAAGTATTGACTTTGGGGGGGTGAATAGTTATGCACGCTCAAGTTTTCAAATTTGTTTTGTCTTATTTCTTGTTTGTTTCACAATAAAATATATTTTGCACCTTCAAAGTGGTAGGCAATGATACAAACCCCACGAAAATCCATTTTAATTCCAGGTTGTAAGGTAACAAAATAGGAAAAATGCCAAGGGGGGTGAATACTTTAACAAGCCACTGTATAAGCTGAAGGTAGAGGCTTAAGCGTTGCTGTTCACTAGTTTACTCCAATTAGGGGTGGTGGGGTTGGAAAGTAATAAAGGAAAATATATTTTTTTAAAGGATATGTATATATATGTATATGTATTTATATGTATGTACAGTGGGGAAAAAAAAGTATTTAGTCAGCCACCAATTGTGCATGTTCTCCCACTTAAAAAGATGAGAGAGGCCTGTAATTTTCATCATAGGTACACGTCAACTATGACAGACAAATTGAGAAAAAAAATCCAGAAAATCACATTGTAGGATTTTTAATGAATTTATTTGCAATTATGGTGGAAAATAAGTATTTGGTCACCTACAAACAAGCAAGATTTCTGGCTCTCACAGACCTGTAACTTCTTCTTTAAGAGGCTCCTCTGTCCTCCACTCGTTACCTGTATTAATGGCACCTGTTTGAACTTGTTATCAGTATAAAAGACACCTGTCCACAACCTCAAACAGTCACACTCCAAACTCCACTATGGCCAAAACCAAAGAGCTGTCAAAGGACACCAGAAACAAAATTGTAGACCTGCACCAGGCTGGGAAGACTGCATCTGCAATAGGTAAGCAGCTTGGTTTGAATAAATCAACTGTGGGAGCAATTATTAGGAAATGGAAGACATACAAGACCACTGATAATCTCCCTCGATCTGGGGCGCCACGCAAGATCTCACCCCGTGGGGTCAAAATGATCACAAGAACGGTGAGCAAAAATCCCAGAACCACACGGGGAGACCTAGTGAATGACCTGCAGAGAGCTGGGACCAAAGTAACAAAGCCTACCATCAGTAACACACTACGCCGCCAGGGACTCAAATCCTGCAGTGCCAGATGTGTCCCCCTGCTTAAGCCAGTACATGTCCAGGCCCGTCTGAAGTTTGCTAGAGTGCATTTGGATGATCCAGAAGAGGATTGGGAGAATGTCATATGGTCAGTTGAAAACTTTTTGGTAAAAACTCAACTCGTCGTGTTTGGAGGACAAAGAATGCTGAGTTGCATCCAAAGAACACCATACCTACTGTGAAGCATGGGGGTGGAAACATCATGCTTTGGGGCTGTTTTTCTGCAAAGGGACCAGGACGACTGACCCGTGTAAAGGAAAGAATGAATGGGGCCATGTATCGTGAGATCTTGAGTGAAAACCTCCTTCCATCAGCAAGGGCATTGAAGATGAAACGTGGCTGGGTCTTTCAGCATGACAATGATCCCAAACACACCGCCCGGGCAACGAAGGAGTGGCTTCATAAGAAGCATTTCAAGGTCCTGGAGTGGCCTAGCCAGTCTCCAGATGTCAACCCCATAGAAAATCTTTGGAGGGAGTTGAAAGTCCGTGTTGCCCAGCGACAGCCCCAAAACATCACTGCTCTAGAGGAGATCTGCATGGAGGAATGGGCCAAAATACCAGCAACAGTGTGTGAAAACCTTGTGAAGACTTACAGAAAACGTTTGACCTGTGTCATTGCCAACAAAGGGTATATAACAAAGTATTGAGAAACTTTTGTTATTGACCAAATACTTATTTTCCACCATAATTTGCAAATAAATTCATAAAAAATCCTACAATGTGATTTTCTGGAAACATTTTTCTCATTTTGTCTGTCATAGTTGATGTGTACCTATGATGAAAATTACAGGCCTCTCTCATATTTTTAAGTGGGAGAACTTGCACAATTGGTGGCTGACTAAATACTTTTGTTCCCCACTGTATGTATGTGTATATTAATGCAGGGGCTTACAGGAGCCTGCTCTCAATGTTCAAAATACACCAGAGAGCATTATTTAGCCACAGAGAATCAATAGTAAAAATAATAACAATAACAAAGCCTCGGGTCCTATGATTTCTTAATCGGGCCCTGGCCATTAGATAGCTTATTTCCTGATTTAATGATTGATGTGTTCCCAGTAGATGTCATCACTTTGGACAAACGTTCTCCCTTTGACCTTCCAGGCTATTGATAACAGCGCTGCTTGCCTAGTTCCTGTCTATTTCCTGTCTAGTTCCTGTCTAGTTTCTGTCTAGTTCCTGTCTAGTTTCTGTCTTTTTTTTCACCTTTATTTAACCAGGTAAGCCAGTTGAGAACAAGTTCTCATTTACAACTGCGACCTGGCCAAGATAAAGCAAAGCAGTGCGATAAAAACAACAACACAGAGTTACATATGGGGTAAAACAAAACATAAAGTCAAAAATACAACACAAAATATATATACAGTGTGTGCAAATGTAGCAAGTTATGGAGGTAAGGCAATAAATAGGCTATGGTGCAAAATAATTACAATTAGTATTAACACTGGAATGATAGATGTGCAAGAGATGATGTGCAAATAGAGATACTGGGGTGCAAATTAGAAAAATAAATAACAATATAGGGACAAGGTAGTTGGGTGGGCTAATTTCAGATGGGCTGTGTACAGGTGCAGTGATCGGTAAGGTGCTCTGAGAGATGATGATGATGATAATGTTTGTCGATCTGTGTTCATTTCAGGCTGAGCGACTGAAGGAGCAGGCTAGTTGCTGGGAGAAGGAGGAGAGAGAGGTGGCCTACCTGATGGCTCACCCTCGTCCTCCCACTAAGATTTGCCTAGCAGTGATTTATAGATGGCCTGGAGCCAGTGGGTTTGGCGACG
Source organism: Coregonus lavaretus (assembly GCF_964263955.1). NCBI lineage: Eukaryota > Metazoa > Chordata > Actinopteri > Salmoniformes > Salmonidae > Coregonus > Coregonus lavaretus. Next base: position 17,538 of record NW_028165997.1, on the reverse strand, counting down.
AACATGTAGTGAGGACCAGCCAACAAGAGCGTACAGGTCACAGTGGTGGGTAGTGTATGGGGCTTTGGAGACAAAACGGATGGCACTGTGATAGACTACATCCAATTTGCTGAGTAGAGTGTTGGAGGCTATTTTGTAAATGACATCGCCAAAGTCGAGGATCGGTAGGATAGTCAGTTTTATGAGGGCATGTTTGGCAGAATGAGTGAAGGAGGCTTTGTTGCGAAATAGGAAGCCGATTCTAGATTTAACTTTGGATTGGAGATTCTTAATGTGAGTCTGGAAGGAGAGTTTACAGTCTAACCAGACAACTAGGTATTTGGAGTTGTCCACATACTCTAGGTCAGACCCGTCGAGAGTAATGATTCTAGTCGGGTGGGCGGGTGCCAGCAGCGTTCGATTGAAGAGCATGTATTTAGTTTTACTAGTGTTTAAGAGCAGTTGGAGAATACGGAAGGAGTGTTGTATGGCATTGAAGCTCGTTTGGAGGTTTGTTAACACAGTGTCCAATGAAGAGTGGATCTGAGCGTCACCAGCAGCAAGAGCGACATCATTGATATACATGGAGAAAAGAGTTGGGCCAAGATTTGAACCCTGTGGCACCCCCATAGAGACTGCCATAGGTCCAGACAACAGGCCCTCAGATTTGACACATTGAACTCTATCTGAGAAGTAGTTGGTGAACCAGGCGAGGCAGTCATTTGAAAAACCAAGGCTATTTAGTCTGCCAATAAGAATGCGGTGGTTGACAGAGTCGAAAGCCTTGGCCAGGTCGATGAAGACGGCTGCACAATACGGTCTATTATCGATCGCGGTTATAATATCGTTTAGGACCTTGAGCGTGGCTGAGGTGCACCCATGACCAGCTCGGAAACCGGATTGCATAGCGGAGAAGGTACGGTGGGAAGTTTGTTAACTTGGCTTTCAAAAACTTTCTAAAGGCAGGGCTGGATGGATATAGGTCTGTAACAGTTTGGATCTAGAGTGTCACCCCCTTTGAAAAGGGGGATGACCGCGGCAGCTTTCCAATCTCTGGGGATCTCAGACGTTACGAAAGAGAGGTTGAACAGGCTAGTAATAGGGGTTGCGACAATTTCGGCGGCTATTTTTAGAAAGAAAGGGTCCAGATTGTCTAGCCCAGATGATTTGTAAGGGTCCAGATTTTGCAGCTCTTTCAGAACATCAGCTGTCTGAATTTGTGTGAAGGAGGAGCAGGGGGGGGGCATGGGCAAGTTGCAGCGGAGGGTGCAGAGCTGGCGGCCGGGGTAGTGGTAGTCAGGTGGAAAGCATGGCCAGCTGTAGCAAAATGCTTGTTGAAATTCTCTATTATTGTAGATTTATCGGTGGTGATAGTGTTTCCTAGCCTCAGTGCAGTGGGCAGCTGGGAGGAGGTGCTCTTATTCTCCATGGACTTTACAGTGTCCCAAAACTTTTTGGAGTTAGTGCCACAGGATGCAAATTTCTGTTTGAAAAAGCTACCCTTTGCTTTCCTAACTGCTTGTGTATATTGGTTCCTAACTTCCCTGAAAAGTTGCATATCGCGGGGGCTATTCGATGCTAATGCAGTACGCCACAGGATGTTTTTGTGCTTGTTAAGGGCAGTCAAGTCTGAGGAGAAATAGGGGCTATATCTGTTCTTAGTTCTGAATTTTTTGAATGGGGCATGCTTATTTAAGATTGAGAGGAAAGCACTTTTTAAGAACAACCAGGCATCCTCTACTGACGGAATGAGATCAATATCCATCCAGGATACCTGAGCCAGGTCAATTAGGAAGGCCTGCTCGCTAAAGTGTTTTAGGAAGCGTTTGACAATGATGAGGGGTGGTCGTTTGACCGCGGACCCATTACGGACGCAGGCAATAATGCAGTGATCGCTGAGATCCTGGTTGAAGACAGCGGAGGTGTATTTAGAGGGTAAGTTAGTCAGGATGATATCTATGAGGGTACCCATGTTTACGGATTTAGGGTTGTACCTGGTAGGTTCGTTGATCATTTGTGTGAGATTGAGGGCATCTAGTTTGGATTGTAGGATGGCCGGGGTGTTAAGCATATCCCAATTTAGGTCACCAAGCAGTACGAACTCTGAGGATAAATGGGGGGCAATCAATTCACATATGGTGTCCAGGGCACAGCTGGGGGCTGAGGGGGGTCTGTAGCAAGCGGCAACAGTGAGAGACTTATTTCTGGAAAGGTGGATTTTTAGAAGTAGAAGCTCAAACTGTTTGGGCACAGACCTGGATAGTATGATAGAGCTCTGCAGGCTATCTCTATAGTAGATTGCAACTCCACCCCCTTTGGCAGTTCTATCTAGACGGAAAATGTTATAGTTGGGGATGGAAATTTCAGAATTCTTGGTGGCCTTCCTAAGCCAGGATTCAGACACTGCTAGAACATCAGGGTTGGCGGAGTGTGCTAACGCAGTGAATTACTCAAACTTAGGAAGGAGGCTTCTGATATTAACATGCAAGAAACCAAGGCTTTTACGGTTACAGAAGTCAACAAATGATAGCTCCTGGGGAGCAGGAGTGATACTGGGGGCTGCAGGGCCTGGGTTAGCCTCTACATCACCAGAGGAACAGAGGAGGATACGGCTAAAGGCTTTAAGAACTGTTCTTCTAGTGCGTTGGTTACAGAGAATAAAGGGGGCAGATTTCCGGGCGTTGTAGAAAAGATTCAGGGCATTATGTACAGAAAAGGATATGGAAGGATATGAGTACAGTTGAGGTAAACCTAAGCGTTGGGTAACAATGAAAGAGAGAGCATCACTTGAGGCACCGATTGAGCCCGTCTCCGCATGTATGGGGGGTGGAACAAAGGAGCTATTTGAGGCAGTTTGAGAATGACTTGGGGTTCTATATTGAAATTGTATAATAAGAACTAACTGGAACAGCAATAGGCAAGGCATATTGACATGGGAGAGAGGCATAAAGCAATCACAGGTGTTATTAGAGAGAGCTAAGACAACAACTGGTAATGGCGATAAAGTTTGGGCTAAGGCTAAACAGAATAAACAGGACAGGGTACCGTGTAAAGGAACAGTCCAGCAGGCATCAGCTGTGCAGCTGAGTGATCATAAGGTCCAGTGAACAGCAATATGTGAGTCCGAGAGCAGTTCAAATTGGTGCTTCAGCACAGCGAGCAGGAAGCACGGCTGTAGTTTGCGTGTGCTAGCGGGCCGGGGCTAGCAGATGGATCTTCGTGGTCGACGTCGTAACGGGAAGCCTGTTGAAACCACATCAGACGATTTCGTCGGCAAACCAGTCGTGTTGTATCGGCGGGGCTCAGTGTCAACACTAGGAGGTCCCGTCCGGTTGACAGAGAGGTAGATAGCCGGGAGATGGGCCTGGCTCGAGGCTAGCTCAAGGCTAACTGGTGCTTGCTAATGGGCAATGGTAATTAGCCAACAACAGGTTGCAGCTAGCTGGTTGCGATGATCCGGCGCTAGGGTCCAGTGATTCCGGCAGAAAATCCGTTGGTAGTGCAGGCCACGGACAATGGTGAAGACTCTAACGGTGGCTAATAACAAGTAGCCATTCGGTTGCAGCTAGACTCATTTCAGCTTAAGGTACTTGATAAAAGTGATAAATAAATAATAGAATCCTTTCCACGTTGGGTGAGGCGGGTTGCAGGAAAGTATATTTAGTTAAAGAATGAAAAGTAAAATTGAGAAATATACACAAAATAGACAAAAAACAAGAAACTGGCACAGAAAAAAAAAACACGACCGCACTGCTATGCCATCTTGGTAACCTAGTCTAGTTCCTGTCTAAATCCTGTCTAGTTCCTGTCTAATTCCTGTCTAGTTCCTGTCTAATTCCTGTCTAGTTCCTGTCTAGTTCCTGTCTTGTTCCTGTCTAGTTCCTCTCTAGTTCCTGTCTAATTCCTGTCTAGTTCCTGTCGAGTTCCTGTCTAGTTCCTGTCTAGTTCCTGTCTAGTTCCTCTCTAGTTCCTCTCTAGTTCCTGTCTAGTTCCTGTCTAGCTGGGACAGAGATGTAAATACACACAGTATAATATTTATCTGAGGCTTAAGTGTGTGTGTGTGTGTGTGTGTGTGTGTGTGTGTGTGTGTGTGTGTGTGTGTGTGTGTGTGTGTGTGTGTGTGTGTGTGTGCGTGCGTGTGTGTGTGTGTGAGGGGAGTGGCTGAAGGGTATCAGGCAGGTGAATATGATACAACACAACCTGTCCCTAGGGACTGTGATATATACTGTCTAGAGGAGAGGAGGCCCCCCAGCATGTGTGCAGGACAAGCATAGTAGCTATGTTATACAGATAACAACTTCATCAGTATTTATGTTGTTCCCTTTTCAAGCATCACAATCAGATGAGCTCTTATGAGAAAGCTCTTTTCATTACTAAGCAGTTTGTAGCGGGAAGGAAACAGCGTCCAAAGAAACCATTGTAGGATAGCGTCCCAAATGCCACCCTATCCCCTATATAGTTCACTACTTTGGACAAGCACTTATATATAGCCTATTCCCTAAACAGGTAATACGGTGTCATTTGGGGTGCAGTAACAAGCAGAAGGAGTGAGACAGAGACACAGAGGGACATCTGTAGATATAGAGATGAAGGAGTGAGACAGAGACACAGAGGGACATCTGTAGATATAGAGATGAAGGAGTGAGACAGAGACACAGAGGGACATCTGTAGATATAGAGATGAAGGAGTGAGACAGAGACACAGAGGGACATCTGTAGATATAGAGATGAAGGAATGAGACAGAGACACATAGGCACATCTGTAGATATAGAGATGAAGGAATGAGACAGAGACACAAAGGGACATCTGTAGATATAGAGATGAAGGAGTGAGACAGAGACACAGAGGGACATCTGTAGATATAGAGATGAAGGAGTGAGACAGAGACACAGAGGGACATCTGTAGACATAGAGATGAAGGAGTGAGACAGAGACACAGAGGGACATCTGTAGATATAGAGATGAAGGAGTGAGAAAGAGACACAGAGGGACATCTGTAGATATAGAGATGAAGGAGTGAGACAGAGACACAGAGGGACATCTGTAGACATAGAGATGAAGGAATGAGACAGAGACACATAGGCACATCTGTAGATATAGAGATGAAGGAATGAGACAGAGACACAGAGGGACATCTGTAGATATAGAGATGAAGGAGTGAGAAAGAGACACAGAGGGACATCTGTAGATATAGAGATGAAGGAGTGAGACAGAGACACAGAGGGACATCTGTAGATATAGAGATGAAGGAGTGAGAAAGAGACACAGAGGGACATCTGTAGATATAGAGATGAAGGAGTGAGACAGAGACACAGAGGGACATCTGTAGATATAGAGATGAAGGAGTGAGACAGAGACACAGAGGGACATCTGTAGACATAGAGATGAAGGAATGAGACAGAGACACATAGGCACATCTGTAGATATAGAGATGAAGGAGTGAGACAGAGACACAGAGGGACATCTGTAGATAAAGAGATAAAGGAGTGAGACAGAGACACAGAGGGACATCTGTAGATATAGAGATGAAGGAGTGAGACAGAGACACAGAGGGACATCTGTAGATATAGAGATGAAGGAGTGAGACAGAGACAGAGAGGGACATCTGTAGATATAGAGATGAAGGAATGAGACAGAGACACAGAGGGACATCTGTAGATATAGAGATGAAGGAGTGAGACAGAGACAGAGAGGGACATCTGTAGATATAGAGATGAAGGAGTGAGACAGAGACACAGAGGGACATCTGTAGATAAAGAGATAAAGGAGTGAGACAGAGACACAGAGGGACATCTGTAGACATAGAGATGAAGGAGTGAGACAGAGACACAGAGGGACATCTGTAGATATAGAGATGAAGGAGTGAGACAGAGACAGAGAGGGACATCTGTAGATATAGAGATGAAGGAATGAGACAGAGACACAGAGGGACATCTGTAGATATAGAGATGAAGGAATGAGACAGAGACACAAAGGGACATCTGTAGATATAGAGATGAAGGAGTGAGACAGAGACAGAGAGGGACATCTGTAGATATAGAGATGAAGGAGTGAGACAGAGACACAGAGGGACATCTGTAGATATAGAGATGAAGGAGTGAGACAGAGACACAGAGGGACATCTGTAGATATAGAGATGAAGGAGTGAGACAGAGACACAGAGGGACATCTGTAGATATAGAGATGAAGGAGGGCCAGCCATGGGCCAGGGTCTTAAATCAAGAAGAAAGGCCAGAACTGGTGTCACTGGGGGTTAAGGGGGAGAGAGGAGAAAGGTTGAGAGGGGAGAGAGGAGAAAGGAGAAAGGGTGGAGAGGAGAGAGGGGAGAGGGAGAGGGGGAGGGAGGAGAATGGGGAAGAAGGGGAGAGGGGGAGAGAGAGGAGAGAGGGAGAGAGGAGAAAGGTGGAGAGGGGGAGAAAAGTCACTAATAACAATGGGGAGGGGTCTTAGGAGGGGTCTGAGGAGGGATTTGAGGAGGGGTCTGAGGAGGGATTTGAGGAGGGGTCGGTTGTGTAACGTTTTTAGGTGATTACCAGCTGGGTCTGGAGGGAGCTGACAGCTGGAGAGAAGAGAGAAGGGAACTGAAGAGGTTAAGGCACATAACATGGATAAAGCAGACAGGCCTACTTCAGTAGGAAGCCTTGGTCAGCAAATACATTCAAACCACTGCTGCTGGGAGATTAATAAACAGATATTGGCCAAATCCCAGTGAGAGACTCTATTAAATGGTAATATACACAGTCTTAATCCGGTGCAATTTTAGGATATGCAATAATAAAAAAATATTTGGCCACTGACATCCCAAAACGACATGCAGTTTGCTGAAAACAGCACAAATTATAATGCTGGGATTCTGTTAAGAATGGTTTGTCTAACAAAGGCCGAAATAAATAAATAAACATATTTTAACTTGCATTGACATTATGGGTAGATATTTTCAGAGATATCGTTTATGAGAAAATAATGTGGATATGAGTTGCTGTAAATAAGATGCTCCATCTTGTACAACTCTCTATCGAAGCTACACAACCAATACACTTACAGCCTGAGACACTGCCGTGTTCATTGACTCGCGCATAATGCGGCAAGTTTCCAATTTGACAAAAAAGCTTGCCGTCATAGATATAGTGTATCATACAATAATACATTAGTCAAAGGAAATCATCTGCCGCGGGTCACTCTGGAATTTCTAAATAAATTGCTACATCCTTAAATTGGTATTTCTTTCCAACAGAGCTTTGATGTGCTGTGCTTACAGGCATTTTTGTGGTCGAAACATCTGTCATCTCTCCTCCATCTCTCTCGCTTTGTTCCATTTCTCTCTCTCTACTACAAATACCAATCTCCATGTAATGAAAAATGCATGTTTTTATCTACAGCACACTTCCAGGAGAATCGAAAGGATATGCTTGGTCAAACAAAAGGTTAAAAACACGAGATAATAAATTGCTTGAGTGTCATGTTCAATTTTTACAACAGCATTACCGTAGCATTAACCGTAACCGGATTCGAGTTCTTACCAGTACGCTGAACAATCCACTGTGCATCAGCTGTGCATCCTGCCCGCTGTGTGATTCATTGAGAGGAAACAACTATCACCTTTTTCCACCGAGACACACGGACGCGGACACACACAGACACACACACACACACACACACACACACACACACACACACACACACACATGGCCCTGATAAATAATAAATGATATTTGACCCTGGCCCTGGCATCAGCTATCTGTTGCAGCAACATGGCAAATCAAACCCTCTGATGTTTTATGAGTAATGTACTGGCAGATAGTTATATTCTGTAGTAATATGTACTGGTATTGGTTGATATTGTCACCAGCAACACATAACACTCAGTTTTACAAGTCGATAGCCCTCAAAGTGCCATTTCTCAGCCTGATGTTTTTTGAGAAGTTTTACATTTAATGGCAGATTTTTACTGATATAGAAGTCTGTGTTGTGAATGCTAAAATGTCTGTTACAGCATAACAGACAACAGTGTAGTGCCAGGACAACAACCTCTCCCTCAATGTGAGCAAGACAAAAGAGCTGACCGTGGACTACAGGAAAAGGAGGGCCGAAAATGCCCCCGTTAACATCGATGGGGCTGCAGTGGAGCAGGTCGAGAGTTTCAAGTTCCTTGGTGTCCACATCACCAACAAACTATCATGGTCCAAACACACCAAGACAGTCGTGAAGAGGGCACGACAACACATTTTCCCCCTCCGGAGACTTAAAATATTTGGCATGGGTCCCCAGATCCTCAAAAAGTTCTACAGCTGCACCATGGAGAGCATCCTGACCGGTTGCATCACCGCCTGGTATGGCAACCACTCGGCATCCGACTGTAAGGCACCACAAAAGGTAGTGCGTATCGGCCCAGTACATCACTGGGGCCAAGCTTCCTGCCATCCAGGACCTCTATGCCAGGCGTTGTCAGAGGAAGGCCCTAAGAAGCCTTTTAGACTGTTCTCTCTGCTACCGCACGGCAAGCGGTACCGGAGCGCCAAGTCCAGGTCCAAAAGGCTTCTTAACAGCTTTTACCCCCAAGCCATACGACTCCTGAACAGCTAATCATGGCTACCCGGACTATTTGCATTACACCCCCCCCACCCATTTACATTACATTTACATGTACATTTACGTCATTTAGCAGACGCTCTTATCCAGAGCGACTTACAAATAGGTGCATTCACCTTATAGCCAGTGGGATAACCACTTTACAATGTTTTTTTTGTTGTTATTATTTATTTTATTTTTTTTATTTTTTTTTATTTTGGGGGGGGGGGGGGGGGTGGGGGGGGTAGAAGGATTACTTTATCCTATCCCAGGTATTTCTTAAAGAGGTGGGGTTTCAAATGTCTCCGGAAGGTGGTGAGTGACTCCGCTGTCCTGGCGTCGTGAGGGAGCTTGTTCCACCATTGGGGTGCCAGACCACCCCACCCACTCTTTTACGCTGCTGCTATTCTGTTTATAAGTAACTTTAATAACTCTACCCACATGTAAATATTACCTCAATTACCTCGACTAACCGGTGCCCCCGCACATTGACTCTGTACCGGTACCCCCTGTATATAGCATTTACATTTACATTTACATTTACGTCATTTAGCAGACGCTCTTATCCAGAGCGACTTACAAATAGGTGCATTCACCTTATAGCCAGTGGGATCACCACTTTACAATGTTTTATTTTTATTTTTATTTCTATGTTTTTTTTTGGGGGGGTGGGTTGGGGTAAGGGGGGGTAGAAGGATTACTTTATCCTATCCCAGGTATTCCTTAAAGAGGTGGAGTTTCAAATGTCTCCGGAAGGTGGTGAGTGACTCCGCTGTCCTGGCGTCGTGAGGGAGCTTGTTCCACCATTGGGGTGCCAGAGCAGCGAACAATTTTGACTGTGCTGAGCGGGAACTATGCTTCCGCAGAGGTAGGGGAGCCAGCAGGCCAGAGGTGGATGAACGCAATGCCCTCGTTTGGGTGTAGGGACTGATCAGAGCCTGAAGGTACGGAGGTGCCGTTCCCCTCACAGCTCCGTAGGCAAGCACCATGGTCTTGTAGCAGATGCGAGCTTCAACTGGAAGCCAGTGGAGTGTGCGGAGGAGCGGGGTGACGTGAGAGAACTTGGGAAGGTTGAACACCAGACGGGCTGCGGCATTCTGGATGAGTTGTAGGGGTTTAATGGCACAAGCAGGGAGCCCAGCCAACAGCGAGTTGCAGTAATCCAGACGGGAGATGACAAGTGCCTGGATTAGGACCATAGCCTCCCTACTGTTATTTTATTTTACTGCTACTCTTTAATTGAAAATTTTATTATTTTTTTACTTATCTATTTTTTACTTTTTTAAACTTTTTTCTTAAAACTGCATTGTTGGTTAAGGGCTTGTAAGTAAGCATTTCACTGTAAGGTCTACACTTGTTGTATTCGGCGCATGTAGCAAATAACATTTGATTTGATATGAATTGCTGCAAAGCAACCACTACTAAAGTACACCAATAAGAAGAAGAGACTTGTTTGGGCCAAGACTTGCTTAGTCCGGTGGAAATCTGTCCTTTGGTCTGATGAGTCCAAATTTGAGATTTTTGGTTCCAATCGCTGTGTTTTTGAGAGACGCAGAGTAGGTGAAAGGATGATCTCCTCATGTGTGGTTCCCACCGTGAAGCATGGAGGAGGCGGTGTGACTGTTGGAAAAGCATTCCTCATGAAGCTGGTTGAGAGAATGCCAAGAGTCTGCAAATCTGTCATCAAGGCAAAGGGTGGCTACTTTGAAGAATCTCAAATAGAAAAAATATTTTGATTCGTTTAACACTTTTTTGGTTACTACATGATTCCATGTGTGTTATTTCATAGTTTTGATGTCTTCACTATTATTCTACAATGTAAAAAATAGTAAAAAAAATAAAGAAAAACCCTTGAATGAGTAGGTGTGTCCAAACATTTGACTGGTACTGTATGTAAATGAGATATTTCTGTTCTCAAAAACATGTTTTCACTTTGTCATTACGGGGTATTGTATGTAGATGAGTAAGAAAAAACGAAACAATTTAATCAATTTTGAATTCAGGCTGTAATGCAACAAAATGTGGAATAAGTTGAAGGGTGTAAATACTTTCTGAAGGCACTTTATGACATAACCCTGCACTCTATAACCAGAATGCATGGAGAGTTGAATAGGTGGAAACCGAACCACTATGATTTACTCTTAACCGTCCCCTCTTTGTTATAACTCAGTGACTTACAGTTTTATTGATATAAAATCCATCCAGACATTTTTTTTTTGAAAATCTAAAAACAATCACGGTGCAGAAGCAGCAGAATGTTGAGGCATTAATCACCATGGGCAGTATTTTTTTTATTCCCCCAGCCGGTGTTACAAGAGATTGTTGCAACAGCTGCAAAGCATTCTGGTAAAGGGAATGATTTATGAGTGTTGTAACCATAACGATGAGGAAAAGTCGTTACCATATCGACAGGCTCTGAGATGGATGATACATTCAATACTTCAGAACCTGCTGATAAGTATGTTACAGAAGGGAAAAGAGAGAGAAACATGGTGATTGGTCTTTTGTAGGCTTAGTGGTAGAACAACCTGCGTAGAGTCAACAAATGTGAACTGCAAAATACATTTTTCACAGAACGACTGTAACTGTATCGAAGCAGCAATGCGAGGGAACGTCAATGTATTAAGTCATCATTGACCTCCTATTTGTTTTGAAGGACAGGAACTGATACATTCACATGTGACGAGCGAGCATTTGTAGGATTTCACCACTAATCACTGGCCACTGATTCATGGCTCACCTCGTTCCTCCCACTTATATATCATATCACACACACACACACACACACACACACACACACACACACACACACACACACACACACACACACACACACACACACACACACACACACACACACACACACACACACACACACACACACACACACACACACACACACACCGCCCTCCCTGTCCAGTCCAGACCAACAGCCTCCCCAAGGTCAGCTGAAGGAAATTATACCACATGGCCTACAAGATTTATGATGGTCCATCTACATCTCCCTCCTTCTCTGTTTACAGAATACTTTGGCTCTGTCCGACATTGCACCCTTTTCCCTATGTAGTGCACTACTTTTGACCAGAGCCCTATGGGTTTCCCTGTGGGCGCTGGTCAAAGTAGTGCACTAGATAGGGAATAGGGTGCCATTGACTCCAATGGCGGAGTCCCTCTCTTCTGTTGTTCCCTAGGTGGTTGGTTAACAACCTGAAAACAATATTCTTTGGAGTGTCACAGAGTGAATTCACACGGTGAGTTGTCAGCAGTGACAGGTGTTAATTGAGAAGCAATCACCTGCGAGATCAGTTGCGTCACAAATGGCACCCTATTCCCTAGGGCTCCGGTCAAAAGTAGTGCACTATATAGGTTATAGGGTGCCATTTGGGACGTAGTATATACTTGTTTGTCCCTCCATTCCCAAGGGCCTCAAAGTGCATGGCTGTAACCTTGGCTTGTACATGGACACACAGAGAGACAAATAGCCATGGAGAGAACTATCCATCTTGTGTTATTGTATTCTACCTATGGTATATAATCTTGGTACGATTCTGGGAAAATGCAAGTTGAAATGAAAGGAGACACAGGTAAGCACACACGCACACACACACACATATACACACACGCACACACACACACACTACCCCTTCATTATGTCTACCAAGGACACATGAAGGCCAGTCAACCCGATGCTCACTTCCAATTAACCTGACCAGATAAACCTGTGTTGTGTTTGTCTGTGGTGGACGTCTGTTTGTGAGTTTGCGCCCTGCCCCTTGCTCTGAGCCGACCATGCCTTTAAATTGCTTCCCTCTCTCAGGTCTCTGATTAATGAAAATGGCTCTAATCTGAGTTCCTGAGGCCAACGGCATTAGTCTTCATCTTCCACAGCTCCGTCCACCACCACCACTGACGTGTAAAGGAGTGCTAGTGTAATGGTAATGAGAATTACTTCTTTATCCAGCAAAGGAAGGGGTCAGACTGATACCTTCC